>NC_048301.1:95899530-96017738 GCF_013100865.1 Trachemys scripta elegans
CCCCGGCCCCGCGACCCCGGCCCGCACCCGCACCGGCCCCGGACAAAGAGGCCCTGGCCGAGCCCTCCCTCCCTCCCGATTTTCCCGGACATGCCCGGCTTTTGGGGATTTCCCCCCGGACGGGGATTTGAGCCTCCAAAAGCCGGACATGTCCGGGAAAATCCGGACGTATGGTAACCCTAGGGTGAGCTCTCAGCAAGGGGCTTTTAGGAAGAATGTTGTCAAGAATCCAAAGCACATTAGCCAGTCCTTGTCTGTGCCTAGCTGTTTCTCCTTTAGATCTTCTCTGGGATAATGTTTCCTCAGATGCAAACATGACCATATCTACTTTTATCATAGTTGAAGAAGCACTTCCACTGACTCACTATGTCCTGTATCCTGTCTCTGCCTGTTTCCACTTCTGCAAAATGGGATCAGTGACTTATTGGTGCTTATAAACCACCTTCCACCTAAGGATTGTAATTTACAAGCAAGGGGCCTGATTTACTTCCACCAGCTCAAGCAGGCTGAAGTGTAATTTGGACAGTTATTCTTCGGGGATTATTCACCCCTTGCTGCGGTCTAGCAGTGGTCACAACGCCACTCTACTTGGGTTCCACTGGGAAAGGGCAGCTTTAAAATGCAAGGAAGCCCAGCCACTGGAGAGAGAGTCGGAACATCTCCTTAGTGCTTTTCCCCTCCTCTGCAATTCTGCCCATTTCTAAGTCAGCCCTTTGATTGAGTATGGTTGCCTGCACTATCTGTCCTAAAACAGACTCAGGAAGATGGGGAAAGGAAGCTTGCATCTGTTCCTGGCTGATGGTCACAGAGCCTGGAAAATATTAACTATTACAAAGCTTTTAGATGATAATTGCATTTTTGATTGTGCTTTTTCATCCTTAAGAGGTTAATGCACTATTCCTGGAAGAATATATTATTGAAAGAGCCTGCATCTTACTGGAAGAGTCTTATTTATCTGTGCTAGGATGGCTCTGCTGGCACTCCCATCTATTAGTGAAGACTACATAATCCTTAAGTAAGGTCTCCCTACAGACATTTAGGAACCTTCACTAGAGAATTTTGTTTTAGTTGGCTTTTAGCATTGATTGCTAACAGGCTAAACAAGTTTTCTTCTTTTGATGTCTTTGTGCACTGGTGTAACAACATCTTCCTAGATCAGAGTTCAAGATGAAAAAATATCCATCTGGGTAGGGAATGACACAAAGGAAGACTCTCAAAGGGTGTATTAATGCTAGGAATTTACCGTCCATTCCACATACAGAAGGGATCACCAGTGGGCCATTCAGACTCTTAAATCTGGATGTATTTGAAATAGAGGATCTACAAAATGTTCACATAAGAAAAAACCCACTAGCACGATACAAGTGTAATTTACATTTGATCTTCAGTTGTACTGCAGATCTATTATTTTTCCTGAGACACTGCAGAAGCCTCATATAAATCTGTAACTTGACATAAAAAACAAAAAACACTAACAAAAAAATACAACTCCACCCAAACCAACCACCCTATGCTTTGGCTCAAGGAAGCAAGAAAACAAAACATTCTGAACTTCATTTGGAATTGTCTAGGGTGTTACTTGTGCCTAAAATGAACATTGTAACCTTGCAGGGAAAAATACATTGTTTTAGGTCAATGCGAGAGAAATCCTGCCACTTGTCCCAACACTGGTTAAAAATCTATGAACTGCTAATAGGTTTGGAATTTGTACCATTTATCCAGTCTTTTTCAGTTTTGGAATTGGCCAATAGTGCATGTCTCAAGGCTTCTGGTACAACGGATCTTTCTTGATACAGGGTAAAATTTTCAAAAGTGACTTTGAAAATTTGGGCATCAAGAGACTGACACCCAAGTCCCATTTTCAAAGTGAAATGCCAAGAGAAATGCCACAAGTGAAAGACCATCCTGTCTCTGAAAATGGATACCAGCACTTGCTTCAGGGAAAGGAGCAAGACACCCTCTGCTGGCAGTGATGGAATAGCCTGTCCACAGGACAAAGTCCTTCCTCATCCTGTTAAGTAAGGAGCAGGCTTGCTCTGAAGCATGAGGGTCTGTATCTATTCCGAAACTTAAATTGCCATTAAAAATGGAACTTGGTGCTTTTGAAAATTTACCCATAATCTTGAAAAAAAATTCAGAGCCATTTTAGGAGCTGTAACAATATTTTAAAGTGCTAACACTTGAAACCCTTCTCTTCTTTCCATGGGCATCCCATGAAAGATAAAACCTGCATTCTAGGGTGCACATATAACTTCACTATAAAACTGTGAGGTTTTATTTTTTGTATCTGGCCCCTTTACATTTCTAGCTCTCTCTCATTTTGTTCTCAGGATTTTTGCTATAACGGTCTCACACACACACACACACACACACACACACACACACACACACACAGCTTTCCAGTGGCGTCTTTACTCATGCTCTGTCTTGTTTGTTGCTTCATCATTTATACTGAAAGGCTCTGTTATTCTTTGTGCATATAGAAACGTAAGCATCCTGGTGACAAGGATGGAATTGTGAAACACAGAGAACGTGAAAGAGGTAAAATCTCCATGAGTACAAGAGGAGTGTGTGAGGGAGAACGCAAATCAGATTAGAAGCAAGCCTGAGAATAAACTGTTGCTGTGCATTGCACACAGGGAGGGAACTAAAAATTTAAAAGGCATAGTGTGAATAAATAAAAGATGTCAGTTTCATAACTTCAAATTCCTCCCTTCTTCTGTTTTGAGCAAATACAGGGCTGTTCTGCTCTGTTATACTATTTCAGAGTAGGAAGAGGAAATTTCATGTTTTCAATAAGGTAACTATGCAATGTAATGCTTACCACAGATTACACAAGGCTGATTTTAGCACCTTTAAAGAAAAGGCCTCTATATATAGAGACAAAGACAGGCTGTGTCTGCAGCTCATTCACGTACAGTACACCACCACCACCAAGTCTGCTGCCTGCACTTGCTACCCTTGCCTTGCTCTGTTGCCTCTGCTCCCTCTCAGAGGATGAAGTAAGAGATGAGGACTAGATATGTACATTAAAAGAAGGAAAATCAATTTCTGTTTCCAGCACACAGGAGCACTGGTGCATAAGGTCCCCAAACATTGGCAGCTGCTTGGTAACTGTAAAGATTTGAAAGATTTCCCCTACCCCACCCCCAAGGAGGAAAAAACCCTTTTGGGTTCTGAACAAGATCTTGTACTGAATCACTGCCTTGTTATTCTGCAAGTGGGAAAAGCAGGAACTAAGGCATACACAGAGAGTTGGATTATGACCACAACTGGTATGTTTGTGCAGCTGTTTGAAAAAAAGAAAAAAAAAAGCCCTATCCTTTAAGATACATAATTAATTTCAGCTAACTTTTAGCATGATTATTTCATCTCTTCCTTCTTATGAGACCAGCTCATTGCCATCTGGAATTATCATCCGATATGTTAAAGGACATTCATGGCAGCTAGGACTTCCCAAGGGTTCCAGCTATATGCTCAGCGCTTCAGAAATCTCCTGCTTGCTTGCTTTCTGAAATAGATGCACTTTGATCCATCATGCCAGTTACTTTTTTCCTCCTCTTTTCATCTTTCATCCCTCCCTTGCCAAATTTGCAGCATAACAAGGGTGAAGACTAACCAGTTGGGTAGTACACAGAGGATTGTTCTTCTAACTAAATTTCAGATACAGATAAAATCAACCACCACCCACTATGGTATTTCTCCGGTCAGACCTTTGTTTAAAAACAAAAACCCCAGAACCAACCAACCAAAAAAAAAAAATCCTCAAACTCCACAACTATACACAAGATAGTTTGAATTCAAAGGAAGCTTCGCATTTACTTGGGACAGGGCATTTCCTCTATTTGGGCAGACTATGGCTATCACAGACCACCTGACTTAACTTGACAGGCAATTTTCCATACACACCAAGCAGACAAGTTAAGCTGCATACTTATGTGTGCTTCCTGGACAATGATGGGGTAGAAAGTCTTTGTAGGTGGCTGGTTGGCTGGAATCATATTTGTTCAATTATTTTAATGTTACTGAAATGAGTTTAAGGGCAGACGGGACCACCAGATCCTCTAGCCTGACCTCCTGTATATCACAGGCCACCAATACCAAACAGCACCCACACACGGAACCCAACAACTGAAATGAGACCACCAAAGCATTACAGCCCACAGAAGACTAAACTATCATGTGCCACAGGCTGAAATTAGGAGGGACTCAGGTGCACAAATGCTCAAGGCCTGTGCAGTGGTAGGGAATTGATCAAGATATACTCAGATGGTCTTACTGAGTGACCTGCACCCATATTGTGGAGGAAGGTGAAAAAAGCCAAAAGGTTACTGCCAATCTGACCTGAGGAAAAATTCCATCCTGACACCACATATGGCAATTGTATTGTTAATGATATGTTAGGGCAGTGGCTCTCAGCCATTCCAGACTACTGTACCCCTTTCAGGAGACTGATTTGTCTTGCATACCCCAAGTTTCACCTCACTTTTGCTTACAAAATCAGACATAAAAATACAAAAATTGTCACAGCACACTATTACTGGAAAATTGCTTACTTGCTCATTTACCATATAATTATCAAATAAATTAACTGGAATATAAATATTGTACTTACATTTCAGTGTAGTATATAGAGCAGTATAAAAAAGTCATTTTATGAACTTTTAGTTTGTACTGACTTTGCTAGTGCTTTTCATGTAGCCTTTTGTAAAGCCTAGGCAAATATCTAGCTGAGTTGATGTACCCCCTGGAAGACCTCTGAATACCCCCAGAGGTACATATACTCCTGGTTGAGAACCACTGAGTTAGGGCACCTAGAGTCTTGAGCTTTGGTCCAAATACATCAAATGTATTGAGGAAATGGCACAATCTTATAGAAGCTAAGTTTTAAGGCTAAAAGGGACCACCGTGATCATGTGTAGTGACCTCATGCATAACACAGACCAAAGTTCTGAGTGTCAGGCAGATGCCTTGGAATTGAAATATCCTGTTAGCCTCCTAGGGAATTTGTAAGGGAAGTCATTCCTACCCTAATTGTCTTTCAGTGATTATGTGATGGTCACTCCATAGCTGACACTTTAGGGATGGAACTGGGGACTTCCAGACCTAAAGGTATGAGCTGCTATACCTTGCACTAAAGCTCAGGACTGCAACAACTCATATCCTCTGTGGATCAGCCCAGAGGGGTACCCTATAACATACCCAACTAGGTTACAAGACCTATGATAAACACAAAATGTGCCAGGCCTTGGCCAGGTCTTAGGACAGGAAGCATCTAAGTGTACTCTGCTCCCCACCAGAATGCAGCTGTTGGAAGAGTCAGCACAGGTCAACAGTGAGCAGGGACGGGCACTTAATTTCCACGCATTTTATAAGGAAGATCTCTCTCCCTCCCCTTTAAAAATGTATAAATGATAAAGGAGAAAAGCTAGCAAGTTATGTAATTACAAAGGATCTACAGCATCACAAACATGGACTTCATTGCCTTCGAGTACAAGGGCTGTCCAGCAATGTTGCAATATTGACAAGTTGTAACCCCCTACATTACTGGAGTTGGCAGCTTTGTGATACTGTCAGAATTTAAAACGTGTGCATTTCGTTCTTACAGATGACAGTCCAGTCAGAATCTTTAATCAAAGTGTAGCACTTATAATCCTAAGAGGGCTTCAGAACCAGGAACCAGGAGAAGATTATTGATAATCACTTTAAACTATTTTGTTTGGCTTGATTTCCTCTACCCTGAAGCACTACAGAACAGTCATAGCACAGATAAAGTTAATTACATGCAAAGGTAAAGTGTGATGGCCATGGGAAACCACATTATTATGACTCTCTTTCAGTCGGGCCTGGATTGAGTCCTCTTCAGAGTTCAATAAATGCCGCAACTGGTCCGCTAACCATTGTAGAGCCATCCCTTCCCAGGAAGTTTGCCTGCCACTGCTATGGGCTTCAAACCTATGTGAGCCACCTCACAGCGATAGACAAACTCTGATCCCTGAATGTCCGTCCTCCCACTTATCACAGTGGATCATAATGCTACCTTCTAGGCTGCCCTCTCAACCCTTTTCTGAGCTTGCTTTCACTGAGCTGCTGTTAGCCCAAAAATGCACAGTCTCTAATGAAAGCTTTCCAAGACCTGACATGAAATACCTATGTTTATTTAAGACAACATTTTGACTGTAGCCTACAGGCATTTTGATATAGAAAGTAATTACTTGGGAGAGTAATAAATCAGAAAAGTTACTTCTGACCTACATTTGACTACAGTGCCGGTGACTCCAATACTATGACAGAAAGAATCACTGCTATTTTTCTGCTAAACAATCTACTTGGTTTATAAACTATAAATATTTGCTTAGAATAGGTATTAGTTAGTTTGCTAGCTGTAAAGCATTAAATCTTGCCGGAATAGCTGGCCCTCCTAATTCACTATAAAAGTTACAGGAACATTATGGTATTAGTCAGAGAGACAAAGTTGGTTGAGCAAGCCCTTTCAGACCTACAGTCTTGAAAATATTTGGGTGTATGCCTCCATTTCCCCAGGAGACTCTTATTCAGCTATTAATCTGCAACTTCTCTTGTGCTGATTGCAGAAGAATGTTGCTGAACTTCCTGAAGTCTGGAATTGTTGCAACTGTGAGACGGGAAGTGATAAGGTCACATTCATAACATAAAAGCCACACATTGAAACAAGTCGGTAGGTCACATACACCAATATTTTGTCTCCAATAGCAGACTATACTAGATGCTTCAGAGGAAGGCAAAACCCCTTCATAAGGCACCTGAACAATTGTGCAATGCTATCCTGTGGGAGTGGGATGAATTTCTTCCTGAGCCAACTCAATGGGTGCATGAAGAGTGACAGTCCCTGTAATTTTTATCTTAATGTCTTTGCAGATTCTATTCTTATCATGTGTCAAATCATTTTCTAAATTTTATTAAACAATTTGCCTCAACAAAATCTTGTGCCAGTGAGTTCCACAGGTTAATTATAAGTTGTTTCCACAAGTATTCCTTTTTATCCATTGCAAGCTTTTAACTGGATTGAGTGTCCTCTTGTCCTTGAATTGGGAGGGGCGGGTAGAGTGAAAAGGAAAGGCTAGTTGGCCTTCTCTATCCCATTTATCAATGGCTGCATCCCAGCTCCTTGGGAAAATTAGCCTCAGAAATGAGAATTCCCTGGCTGTGAGGGGAGCATTCACAGTAATTTGTACAATGCACAGGCTGCTGATCCAGAGAAAGGAAATGGAAGACACTTCACATGCACAATAAAGATGGATACTTTCCTGAGACAAGTGAACAGTTACAGCTGTCTAACATTACCCAGCAGGAAAAATGTGTAGTCATTAGGGACAATGTATAAAGTGATGCATTGATTTTGGTTTGCAGGACATGGCAAATTCATTGATTTACAAGAAAATGTATATCTAAGCAATGGTAAAACTTAACTGCTGTGCGGGGCAGCTGTTCTTCATACCAGAGATTAGAGATGAGTTCAAACTGCAGACTTTGTATCTGGGATTTATCATAAGAACATAAGAACGGCCGTACTGGGTCAGACCAAAGGTCCATCTAGCCCAGTATCCTGTCTACCAACAGTGGCCAATGCCAGGTGCCCCAGAGGGAGTGAACCTAACAGGCAATGATCAAGTGATCTCTCTCCTGCCATCCATCTCCACCCTCTGACAAACAGAGTCTAGGGACACCATTCCTTACCCATCCTGGCTAATAGCCATTAATGGACTTAACCTCCATGAATTTATCCAGTTCTCTTTTATATACTGTTATAGTCCTAGCCTTCACAACCTCCTCAGGTAAGGAGTTCCACAAGTTGACTGTGCGCTGTGTGAAGAAGAACTTCCTTTTGTTTGTTTTAAACCTGCTGCCTATTAATTCCATTTGGTGATCCCTAGTTCTTGTATTATGGGAATAAGTAAATAACTTTTCCTTATCTACTTTCTCCACATCACTCATGATTTTATATACCTCTATCATATCCCCCCTTAGTATCCTCTTTTCCAAGCTGAAAAATCCTAGCCTCGTTAATCTTTCCTCATATGGGACCCGTTCCAAACCCCTAATCATTTTAGTTGCCCTTCTCTGAACCTTTTCTAGTGCCAGTCTAACTTTTTTGAGATGAGGAGACCACATCTGTACACAGTATTCAAGATGTGGGCATACCATCGATTTATATAAGGGCAATAATATATTCTCCATCTTATTCTCTATCCCCTTTTTAATGATTCCTAAAATCCTGTTTGCTTTTTTGACTGCCTCTGCACACTGCGTGGACGTCTTCAGAGAACTATCCACGATGACTCCAAGATCTTTTTCCTGATTCGTTGTAGCTAAATTAGCCCCCATCATATTGCATGTATAGTTGGGGTTATTTTTTCCAATGTGCATTACTTTACATTTATCCACATTAAATTTCATTTGCCATTTTGTTGCCCAAACACTTAGTTTTGTGAGATCTTTTTGAAGTTCTTCACAGTCTGCTTTGGTCTTAACTATCTGCAAACTTGGCCACCTCACTTTTTACCCCTTTCTCCAGATCATTTATGAATAAGTTGAATAGGATTGGTCCTAGGACTGACCCTGGGGGAACACCACTAGTTACCCCTCTCCATTCTGAGAATTTACCATTAATTCCTACCCTTTATTCCCTGTCTTTTAACCAGTTCTCAGACCATGAAAGGACCTTCCCTTTTATCCCATGACAACTTATCCAGTGTTTTAGGGTGATCTGAGCTGGATCTAGATCACATTTTGTGGCTTGAGCTGGTTTCCAGTCTAAATCTAGTAGGAGGAACTATTACTCAATAGTGTACTTACAAAGACATTGAACTACGGATTTTGAGTAAAGGTTTCTGAGATCAGAATTTAAGCTTGCTTTTAAAACAGAGACTGAACAATACCCATCAAAAGTGGGCAACCTTTTCCAAAATAGATGAAGCGTTACTAGCTCATATATATATGGTCAGTGTAGGACAACACTTTATCTGCCCTCACTTATTGTAAGAGTCTGTGCATAATTTTTATTATTTTCTCTATTGTTTTACCAAACCAGTTTCTGACATCATTAGGATAGGAAGCATCAAAGCAGTCTGGCACAAAGTGCAAAGTTATTTAGTCTAATAATTGAATTTGATGCTGTGAGGCGAAAGCAGTTTTGTGTAAGCTAAACACATGCAGCATTGGTGTTGCTAGCTCATGTTTCTTCACTGATACTATCCTCTGTATGTACTTCTGCCAGTCTCATTTTAACCTGTTTGCATAGTATTATGATTCTAAAAATCTCATCAGCAATTGACATCTAAAACAGTACTTAATCAGAGTTATTTTATCATGTGAACGTGTACTCTTTCTCCTCTCCCCACCATGGTACACTTCTAGGTTTATATTCTTAAAGAATCTCTCTGCATGGTGACACCTGCTTTTGCTGAGTGCATGCTGCCATGTGACCCAAGGCAGAACTTCAAAACCACAGAAACTACTTAGGCACCAAGCAGTTTCCCTATTATGGTGTACCGTAGTATTGCAATAATTGAAAGTCAGCTCAGCTGGAGATATGCTTTACTAGAAAGTAATGACCCAAATGATAGCAAAGATTAAGCAACTCAACACTGTTCCACATCCCAAAGCTACCTAAAAACTTCAGCAGGCGACCTGCTGATCTATTGTCATTTGGATACGATGCATAACAAGAGAGATCACAGATAGAGAGGAGGAGAGTATTTCATCCATCTTTAGGTGCTTTAGAAACTACATCATCTTCAACCAGAAATGTGATTCAGTCTCAGAAATATTACTCCCAAATTCAGTGAAGAGCACAATGCACTCAGTAGCTCCTGAGTTGCTGCCCACTTAGCAGCAGCTATGTTTATCAAGCTAACAGCTTGTACTTACTGTCATAACAAAAACCACGTGCTTAAGAGAGCTAAAGCGCTATTAGTTGTTTCAACTGGAATTAGAAAGATAAAGATGTGCAAATGACGCCTCAAAAAATGCCTCAAGAATTCACAGAAAAGAATCTGGTGATTCATTCTCCAACAAGGCCATCACTTGGCTACTTCCCAGGGGAACAATGGCCCTTCTTATATTTTACCATGCCAATTTGGCTACTTCACAAGCAGTTTGTACAATGTCAAATGGTACTGCATGTTGGGGCTAAATGAGAACGTGCTTGAAGTGAACAACACGGAGGATGGCTTTTCCAGTTGGAGATGATCAATGTATTTCTTTGAGGATTCGGAGACATTAGCATAGCTGCTCATCCAGGGACTGATCCAAACCCCACCAAAGCCAATCATTTCACTTTGGCCCAGGCTCATTGTGAGATACGAATACATACTGAAATTTAGGGCAAAGATGAAAAGTTACATCCTTTGAAGAGGAAGATAATGGTATCTCTGTGTTGTAACTGTAAATAGTGACTTTAAGGTCACTCATTGCATATAGGTTATAATCTTCTTTTCCCTTTGATACACAAAATTACATCCTGTCTCACTGTATTATGTATATGTAACTCTTCTGCCAGGTTCCAATGGTAGCAATAAGGAGTGGGTCAATCTGTCTAAAGGTCCTATAATCCAAGTACCTATCCAAAGCTGTGCTTTTATTTCTGGCTCCAGGGAATTAAAATAAAACATCCCTGCTCACCTTTTCAGGCAGTTGTTCCTCCTGCCTTGCAAGTACTTGTGTTCCATGTTCCCAGATGATTGCCAAGTATATACTTTTTATACAAGGGGAAAAGAAGAAAAACAGTAAAACAAAACACAAAAAACCCATTAGATATATTTGTTTGTAGGGAACTGAGCAACCCAAATCAATACATCAGAAGTATTGCCAATCTCCAGTCCCAGATAATAGTGTCCACCTTATTATTATTTGTATTATTGTAGCACCTAAGAACACCAGTAATACCTGTGCAACATTAATTCACCCCCCCCCTTGTATGAGTGCATGAATTAGGGTAGTCTTTAATTACATGATCACATACTATTTTTTCCAAAGGATTCCCTGCTTCATTCAGTGCGTGGGATGAAGAGTGCTCACGTAATGAGCAACTATTCAAGGTTTTGTTTTATCTTCATTGCTCACTGTGGGCCCCCTTTCTGCCATACCAACTATGCTCCAACTTATGTGAAGTTGCGGAGTGCGGGCTGCCCAGGGAGACATTTACACCCCCTGGTGTGCAGCCCAGTGCAGTAGTGCAAATGGATGAGGATGACCCATAATTATGTGGCTCCAGTAGCCCGGTCTAGGGCACTCACGCAGCCTGTGCAAGGCTTTAACTGAATTAGTGTAACTTACCCCCATTGGTCATTGCCCACCAGAGACCGCCCATTCTGGCCACATAAAAACCTCAGTGAGTGCCAGTCACTATGTGCTCAACACAACAGCTGCCTGGATCCTCACCCACTATAAGTGCTATGTTGTGTACTCGGAACAGGACAACTTTTCTTCAGCTGAACTTGAGTCTGTTATGCGTGTTCTTTTTCCATGACCGTTTGGCTAATGCATCATACATCTTCAGGATTTCTACCAGGGAATGGGAAACGATAGTCTATGCGTGGCTGATAAGTTGAACCTGATACAAAGTTTCCAGGACCAAGTGGCACACCTACAGGTACAGAATACTGCTCTCCAGGCAGTCAGGCCCAAACCTCTCAACCTCCAGGACCCTCAGGTCCTGTTGCCAGATAAAATTTTATGACAACAGTTGTAAATGATCTTACTTTATGTTGTGGTGGGTCTGACCACATTGTGCCTACCTGTTCTTTGGAATTCAAACCTAAAATAAACTTAAGAAACTCGAACGTTCAGTCCCATTAAGGAGTCAGGGCTAGATGCAGCAACTGACCAAAATTCGAATGCCTAGCACCCCTCTAGTGGCACTACGTATTCTTCCTACCTTGAGGTAAAACCATCTGCACCTTCAAGTTTCACTATGCCTTCCCCACCCCTCTATGCCTGATGCTAGCCCTCTGGATGGTACACTTGTTGATTCCAGTGCTTCCAGTAATTTCAAAGTTTGCGAAGATGCTTAGGGTCCCAATTCAACATAACATACCCAGGAGAAGGTTTGAGTCCATTGATGGCACCCTGCTTTCCTTGGGCCCACTTACCCAAGGGACTGCCCTTCTTTAAATCATTATTCAAGATCACCATGAAATTCTCAAGTTAGTCAAGTTGCTCATTAGTCAAATTGCTGCATTTTCCGATTGTTCTTGGTGTTGCTCATTTATGCTGCATAAACCCCACATTTTGTTAGGGGTGCAAGTGGTGCACATTCCAAGTCAATTTAGTGTCAACAGTCATGCCTCTTGGGACTGAGTACAAAAACCCAGAAGGTGATGAAGATAGGTCTATTGCACATTGTTCCCAGCCTGTGCTAGCCAACACAAATCTGATGCTTCAGACACCTCTGATGTGCATAATTATGATAACAACTAAGGTTCTGCAAACCAATGCCCATTCAATCTGTGTCATGAGAATAGTTAAGCCTGAAAATCCCAATCCAATCCTACCGGTCCCAGCAAAATACGAGCTCTAGAGGACATATTCAGTAAAAAGAACACTCACATTCTACCCCCTCATTGACCTTGATTGTCACATTGATCTCCAACCAGGAGCCAAGATCCCATCTGGGTGAATCTCTGCCTTATTGGAACCAGAGGTCAATGCTGTTCATGAATACCTCCAAGAAAATCTTACAAAAAATTTCATCTGTCAGTCAACCTCCCCAGCTAGTGCCCCCATCCTATTTATCAGAAAGAAAGATGGCTTGCTACCTCTGTGTGCCAATTATTGAGTCTTGAATAGAGCCACCATTAGAAATGACAACTTGCTTATTAAGGGTATTTGACAAACTGCACTCCATGAGAATGTTCACCAAGCTTGACTTTTACAGTGCTTATAATATGGTTCAGATTCATGAAGGTGATGAATGGAAGACAGTATTCCAGACTCACTAAGGCCATTTTGAGTTTCTGGTACTGCCTTTCAGCCTTTCAAATGTCCCAGCCACTTTTCAGCATTTCATTAATGGCATTTTTACAGACACTTTAGATCAATTCATGGTGATCTACTGGAATGATGATATTCTTATTCTCTTGGGAAAACCAACTCCTCCATGACTAACACGTTTGCCTAGTACTGGCACATCTCCGTGAGCATGAGTTATATGCAAAATTATAAAAATGCAGATTTAACCAGTCATCCATGGAATTTCTAGGTTATATAGTCTTGCCTAGTGGCATCAGCATGGACCCTAGAAAAATATCTGGGATCAGAACTTGAGCAACCCAAAGAAATACATGCGAAGTTCAAAGTTGCCTTGCCTTGGATTTGCAAATTTTTACCAATGCTTTACTAAGGATTTTTCACAACTGGTGTCCCCTATAACTGCATTGCTCTGGAAGAATGCCCAATTTTCCTGAACACAGGAAGATAAATCTATCTTTGACCACTTAAAGGAGGAATTTATGTCAGCGCCTATTGTGATGCACCTAGATCTGGTGATACCTTTTCTAGATGAGGCAGATGCATCCAGTGTGGCAATCAGAGCTGTACTATCATAATGACATGGATCCTAGAATCTACTCCCCATCCATGTGTATTCTACTCACGTAAACTCACACCCACAGACCAGAGTTACAAGATCTGCAATAAAGAACTACTTGCCACTAACTGCCTTTGAAGAATGGCCCAACCATCTCATAGCTGCCTGATTTCCAGTCCAGGTTTTAGAGATCACAAAAATGTGGAATATCTGTGTGCTGCAAAATCCCTAAACCAATGTCAAATCCCCTGGTCTTTATTCTTCTCCAGCTTTAATATTGTTTTGATTACCATCCAGGCATCCAGAGCAGCAAGCCTGATGCACACTCTCATAAGGGGGAAAATATGTAGGAAAAAAAGTCTTAAGAATAATTCTACAGTCCTCCAACCTTGTAATTTTGCCATTGCCATAGTACGTAGAGATTTGCTGCTCCTCATCCAGTCCTTGTTATTTAGTGACCCATTTGCTGAGGAAGTCATATTGTCTCAGAATGCCATCCATGACCAGCCTCCTAACCCTGACTTCCTGATCAGAGATGGGATCCTTTATTTTAAGGGACATATTTATGTTCCACAAGGTCAACCCAGATCTTGTAATACTTAAGCTTTGTCATGAGTCTCCTCTGGCTGGACACTTTGGCCACTAGCTTCTCCAGAATTTTGGTGGCTGAAGATACAGCCCTACATCAAGTCATATGTTGACTCCTGTGATGTTTGCTCTCAAACAAAGACCCAGCATTTGAAACCCTTCAGGGCCTCATGGCTCTATCAACTCACAGCCCTAGTCACCCTGGATTTTTATTGTTGACTTACCCAGCTTGGAGGGCAATACAACCATCTTAGTCATCATCAATCACCTTACAAAAATGTTGCTTTTATCCCATGTCCCAGAGTCCCCACAGCTAAGAAGACAGCCTAGCTGTTTTTCACTCATGTCTTCAAACTCCATGAGCTACCATCTAGCCTCATCACTGACCTGGGCCCATAATTCATTTCTTATTTGTGGCAAGAACATTAGTTGTTGAACATTGAGCTACACTCTCCCTCTGTCTACCATTCCTCAGAGTAATGAGCCGACCAAATGGGTTAAATCAAATCCTTGAACAATACCTTAGTTGTTTCATCAGGACAACTAGGTCTCAGTCTTTCCTTTCACTGAATTTGCCTACGCCTCTGACCAGGTCTCAACCCATCACAGACACTTTTAGGCCAACTATGGATTCCATCTGCAGTTCCATCAATCCTTACTGAAGGTGTCTCATGTCACTACAGCCACCAACTCAGGCCAGCATGTGTACCATGTCCAAAAGGACCTGTGCAAACACCTCCCCTCGGCCAAAAGTGTCTACAATATTGTATGGATCAACACCGATAGGATGCCCCTTGTTTTGTTGTTGGCGATCTATTGTTATCACAGAACCTCGCCTTCACAAACTAGATCGGTAGCTGGGTCTATTTAAAATTCACCAGCAAATGAACCCAGTCATGGTCAAACTGCTCCTGCTCAGTTCCATGAGAGTGCATCTGGTCTTCCACACTTTGCTGTTAAAGCTATATATGGAGAATCTCTTCCCTGGATAAGTGAAGACTTCACCTCTGCCAATTATCATCCAGGGGTAACAAAGATTTCTTGTACGATGGATCCTTGACTCTAAACTAGTCTGCAGCAAATGGAGGTACCTTGTGAACTGGGAGGTTAATGGGCCAACTGACCAGTTGTGAAAGCCTGCCAGTCACATCCACGCACTTAATTAGATTAGGTATTTTCACCAAGTCTACCCTGCCAAGCCCAGACCTCAGGTGCCTGGAAGGCTCCCTTGAGGAGAGGGTAAATGCAAGGAAATCATGCTGCCCATGTAGGATTTGTAATTGAATTAGTATAGTATACCCCCTATAGGTCGTTGCCCACCAGAAGCCACCCATGCAGCTATACAAGAACTTAGTGAGTGCCAGTCAGCGTCTGCTCAATGCAATGGCTACCTGGCTTCTCAGCTGCTAAGGGCTGTGTTGTGTTTTCAGAATAAATTTCATCTGAACTTGAGTTTGTTGTGAGTGTTATCTTGTTCCTCTACACCCTGCTATCCCACCAGAAGCAGTATGGAGGTGCTGGGAACATCATCCCAGCCCATAGGTTGCAATAGTAGCTGCTGGGAGATGTAATGCCAGCCTACATGTGCCTGCACCTGGGTTTGGGGGTGAACAAGGTTGTCATGGAGCAGGAGCTTTTGGTTAATGAGAGTTTCCTTGTACTGGCGCAATCTCTTGCCAGAGGGATTTTTGAGAGGACTGGAAGTCAAGGCAGCAGTGTGGACTTCAGGGTGCCAGTTACAAGTCTCATAGCCACATTTAGTTAGATATCGACAAGGTCCACATACAAAATTCTTCCCCAAAGAGGTGTGCAGTACTTGGATGTGGAATGAACTAAAGCCAGTGTTGCATTCAGAGCACTTGAGCATCACAACCCCTTTTGGATGAAATGGATGGGACTTCATTTTGTAGCTCACCTGCTTTGGGAGTTGTTGATGACAGGTAAGGCTGCAATCAAGAGTGACTCCTGGGTAGTGGGAGTTAGAATCATGGGTAATTGCCTTGCCACACAGATGTTTACATTCAGCATCCTTCACCACCATTTTTGATAGATTGGGTTTGAGCCACTGACAAATCAGCATTAAGGGTGTCTTCCACTTCCTGGAGTGTTGCAGCCTGTATTGTTAGTGCCAGGTCATCTGCACAATGAACTTGCAGCATGTCATTTCAGACACATCACTTGTATACAGGTTAAAAAGGAATGGTGCTAGTACTGATCCCCAGGGAGGCCATTGTGTGGACTCCACTTTTTGCTAACCTGACTTCTGAGATGGACACAATGTTCTTTCTGAAAGAATTGGCCTAATGAGTCTAAAAGTCTGGTCGTGTTGAAGTGGGTTGGATAGTTTTAGCTGTAGCCCCTTTTGCCAGACAGTGTCATAGGATGGTGACAAGTTGATAAAAGCTGCAGCTGTTTTAAGCTTCTGCTGGAAGCCAGCCTCAATATATGTGTAGTCAGTGCAAGCACTTAGTCACAGTAGCTTCACCCTGTCCTGAAAACTGCCTGTTCCAAGGGGACTGCAGTCTCCAGGATAGGGGTCAGCCTCATCAGGACCTCCCACTCCAGTAATTCGTAAATTGTACAGAGGAGTGAGATACGCTGGTGGCTTTTGCGCCATTGGGTAGCCTTCCAGGTTTTAAAATGGCAGACTTTTGAGAGTCTCCAAGCTGTTGGGAATTTGCTAGTACAGATGACTTCTGTGAATAGAGCTGTCATCCAGCCACACCCTCTCAGCTGGTTATATTTAAGGAAATCTGAAAGAATGCCATCAATAGCAGCTGCTTTTCCTGCTTTGGAAGCAGAGGACAGAGTCTATCATGACTCTGGAGAAGGACTGACAGAGACTTGGCAAGGGGGCACTTCATATACAAGATTCCTTAAATACAGTTTTCACCTCTCTTTTCATTTGAATTTCTTAGGAGGAGGCTGGAAGTGCTGTTAGCGGTGACTTGTGGTGTTTGAGTGTATGATGGTGCCACTCCACCTAGATGCCACAGAACAGCTCATGCATTACAGTCTGACTATGTGAAGTCTGTAGCCTCCACTGTTGCTATCTATTGTCATCTTGTAGAGCCCAATGATTCCAGGAGAGCAGTGGCTAAGTCTGGGTCACCTGTAGCTTCCTAAGGAGCAATTTGCTCTCTGGGCTCATAGATTCATAGACTCTAAGGTCAGAAGGGACCATTATGATCATCTAGTATGACCTCCCACATGATGCGGGCCACAAAAGCTGACCCACCCACTCCCGGAAGAATTCTCTCCCTTGAGTCAGCTGTTGAAGTCCCTAAATCATGATTTAAAGACTTCAAATCACTGAGAATCCTCCAGCAAGCGACCCCTGTCCCAGGCTGCGGAGGAAGGCGAAAAACCTCCAGGGCCTCTGCCAATCTACCCTGGAGGAAAATTCCTTCCCAACCTCAAATATGGCGATCAGCTGAACCCTGTGCATGCGGGCAAGATTCTCTAGCCAGAACCTCTGGAAAAAGTTCTCTGTAGTAACTTTTAATATCCCATCATTAACCACTGTTGCTAATTACCAGCGATGGCACGTTATTGACCTATTGACTAAAATCACTTTATCCAGCATGGCATAAAGAAGCTCCTATAAATCATGGGAGACATTCTTCTTTGCAGCTTTAATAATAAGCTTTGTGAAGCTGTCAGCGTTTTGAGGCTTTTGTAGTATGCTATTCATGGTTTGGTTTTTTAACAGCATCAGAGAAACCCAGGAATCCACCAATCTCCGGTTCCAGCATAGAACCAGTATGCTGATAATGACCACAAGTTTGAGGCCAATGTGTAACAACACTGGGTTGTGCAGGAAGAGGGCCCAGGATAGTTTGAGATACGAGTGTGATATATGGTTTTGTCTCTACAGACGCCAACAGAAGTCAGGTATGTATTCTTTCTTCCATTGGGCTGAGCAGAAGATACCCTTTTGTTTTGCAGTGAACATCAAATACCGATCCTTTGACAATATCCACTCAGCGAACTGTTCACCTGCAACATTGTTTGTTGATGAGTCCCATGCGGTATGCTGGCTGTTAAAATTGCCAGATGGGTGTTGTGATTTTGTTAGGGCTGGTAAGGGTCACTAGTGGTTGGGTGGCTCATATACATCTACTATCAGCTCACAAACCTGGATACCAATCACAAAACCATTGTGCATTGCTGACAGTGCTTTGGCTACGTCTTTTAGTTTTGGCCTGGTGTAAGTGGCTATTCCATATTTTGGTTAGAGAGAAGATGAATCCTGGCATATTGAGGCATGCTGAGTCTTCTTCTGAAAGGTGGTTTCTTGCAGCACCAGGATATGATGATGTTGCCTATCATCAGGCCTGATGATGATATCAGCTTCAAATGAGGAAAGTCCTCAACATTAAGTTGTCATAGACAAATCAACGGGGCTCTTAGTCAGTTAGTGTGGCTTTGAAAAGAGCCTTTCTTGGAAAAGTTACTATTTTGACCAGGAGGTTGATGAATGATCTTCAGTCTCGAAAGCAGTTGCATTAGTTCATATACAAAGTACTTAACAGGGAAAGCCACGTGAAGGTTGCCACCATCCCAGACAGTATTAAGGAGACCTGATGAAAATAAACTTCCTTAATATGATAGTGTGACACTCGGTACCTCAGGGCAACACCCTGCACCCTCACGTTCATCCATATAATATGATTGTGTGGTATGCAAAGTTTGCCATGTCGGGTGTCTTTGGAAGGCTCATGATACACTGAGCATTGTTGTTATAGTAATGTTATAGGTAGTAATTTCATGTATATAGTTAGGAGGCTGAAACTGTGCCCTCTTGGCTTAAAAAAAGTCCAGACAAAAACTCTCCAGGAGCAGAGGCCCAGGTAATCTCTCCAGGAGCAGAGGTGCAGTTCACACCTCATCAGGGCATGTATGGGACAAATCCAGCCCATCCTCACAGGAACAAAGGACACTGGCCTAGGCAGCAACAAAGGATCTGTTGGACTCTCGAGTGAGTCAGTCCGGGACTACGATGAGGTAATGCTTACCAGACTCTGAAGGGTGGGGGCAAAGCCAAGAGGGAAAAAAGGACATAATAAAAGGGAGAGATGTTTTCCATGCTCTCTCTCTCCCACCTACATCTACAGACACCACCACCAAGCGACTGAAGCACTGATCAAAGGGGAGAGCCTGGCTGAAAGGCAACCAGCCAGCCTGGGGTGAGAAGCATCTATGTTTGTAAGGGCACTGAAAGTGTTAAGATCAGCTTAGAATGCATTTTGCTTTTATTCCATTTGACCAAATCTGACTTACTGTGCTTTGACTTATAATCACTTAAAATCTATCTTTTGTAGTTAATAAATGTGTTTGTTTATTCTACCTGAAGCAGTGTGTTTGGTTTGAAGCACATCTGAGACTCTCCTTTGGATAACAAGCCTGGTACATATCAATTTATTTGTTAAATTGATGAACTCATATAAGCTTTCAGCATCCAGTGGGCATAACTGGACACTGCAAGATGGAGGTTCCTAGGATTGCGTCTGGGACCAGAGATATTGGGTAGCGTCATTTGTTTGCACAATCCAAGTAGTGGCTGGCCAAAAGTGCTCACTCACGTAGCTGGGAGCAACTTACATGCTAGAGGCTGTGTGTGAACAGCTCAGGAGTGGGGGTTCTCAGAGCAGAGCAGGGTAAGGCTGACTCCCAGAGTCGAGGATTGGAGTAATCTAGCAGATCACTGGTTCAGATAACACCAGGGGAACGTCATAGACAGGTGCGGCTGCTTGCTTGTTTATTTCTTCTTCTTAAGTGTAGGGCTTGACTTTTATTAATTACTTAAAACTAAATCTCAGTTTGTAGCTTGCAATATGCAGCACCAAATCCCTTTGCAGTTTGGTTTGGTCTTCATTTTTGTTTACTATACCCTCCAGTTGTGGAGCAGTCTACAAATTTTATCACAGCTGAATTTACATTGCACAGTATGCAGGGACATGTTAGGTTTTTATTGGTTGTTTCAATTGGCAGATTAAAATTATGAATGGAAATTCTACGAAAGCCCAGATCTGGGCTTGAACTAGCAGGAAACATCTCTTTATGAAATTGGATAGATACAGTATTTCACCTAAGAACTCCAGTCACAGCAATGTAAGAACTATTGCCTTAGGGACTGACCTAAAGCTCACTTAAATGAGTGGAAAGACTCCCATTGACTTCACTGAATTTTGGATTAATTAGACTCTTAAAATATCTTCCCTAACTTGATACAAATTTTAATCTAAAAATCCATTACATTTTTTAAAATTTGTCACAGCTTGGGTCATCTCAGTATAGTGGTATCTAACCTCACAATATGCAGGATTAAGCACCTGTTACCACAGTAGCAAGAGATTAGTGCAGGTCAGAGAAGAAGAAAAAAAGAACAATACTATATATGTAGAAAAAGGGGGGGGGGGACACAGATCCAAGAATAAGAGATATAAACTTAGAATAAGGAGGGGAGTGTATTTCTTAATTTAAGAGTTAAACAAACTGATAATCTATTTGTGCTAGTTCCCCATCCCCTCCAAACATGAGAAATAGTTAATTCTTCTCAGTTATGCTGCTGTAATGACATAAGTGACTACTCATTATTTATAACCATACATAGGCAGCTAGTTGCTAGGGGCACTGTTGTGAGTATAGATATAATTTGATTCCTTTTTGCTTAATTTGTACCTGATGTTTTGGAGGCCGAGCAGTAAAGTGTAATTAAATACGTAACATGACAGAGGCTGAGAGTGAAAATGAAATGTAAATGTTTAGGAGTGTTCTGAGTCTTTCCATTTATCTATGAAAGCTTCATACTGCTGCTTGAGTCACTGAATTGGTGAGGGGCAGTGGACATGATGCAGGAGTGAGTCAGAACACTTGGCTTCTGTACTGACTAAAGGATGGTAAATACAGGCACACACATAGGTACAACATCTTTTTTCCTTTATGCTGTTTTTCCTGTTGAGGGTCCTGGAGGCCACATGGAGAGTAAGGAGGACCAGGCCTCCCTTTCCTCCACAACAGGTTCCAGCTCCTTCTGGGATATTCCTCAATGGTCCCAGGCCAGCTGGGAGATATAATCCCTCCAGCGTGTCCTGGGTTGGCCTCAGGGCATCTGCCCAGTGGGACGTTCCTGGTAGAGTGTGACCAGAGTCCCAGGGAACCTCACTGAGGTCACTCAATTAGGGTAAACTGCAAAGAAGGGGGCAGGCAAACCCCAAAGCTGGTGGATATTCCAATACTTAGATTTACCAAGCCAGCACAAAACAGCTTCTATAACACTTTATTGATTACCCAGAAGCCAACAACACAGTTCCCTTAAATTAACCCAGCCTTCGGCCTCCACCCTGACACCCAAGTCAAATATGATGAGGATTACTGAAAAAAATCTTATTCATCATATAAAAACAGTTCTACCAATCCCAAAATATCGGACACATTACCTCCCAGGTTAATGAATATTTCAGATCTTACCCAAATACACGCTTGCAGCCTATTCTTATGAACTAAAATTTATTTAAAAGGAGAGTGAGTATTGGTTAAAAGATCAATATACAGACAGTCATGAGTACAGTTCTGAGTTCAGATTCATAGTAGAAATGGTGACCTTTGTAGTTGCAAAGAGTTCTTTCAGAATTAGTCCATAGGTTATAGTCCAATGTCCATATTCAGGGTGATCCAGGTAGGACTGGAGAGCTCAGCCTTAAGACTTAAGCTTCCTCTGCATGAAGCATCAAGCAGATCTGAGATAAAAAGGATCAGGACCCAAGGGGTTTTTATACAGTTTCAGGCCTTCTCTGGACAGGTCGGAGTCCTTAGGCGAACAATAAGCAATCATAGAGACTTTGAAGTAGACCTATTTCCTGGTAATTAGCTACACGGATTAACATAAAGCAATTTCCTATTTTCCATTCATCATTCGCAGGTGATTTGCTATACATTTCAAAGAGAGATGCATACAGTGATATCACTATTTACAGTTCATTTAAATGTTAATATTTCCTTTTGATCTCTGAATTAACAGAATACAGCATAGACAGAGGCTGCTTGATTACATTGTTAACCTCTAACAATATATATGGAAACACACAAAAACACAAACATTATTTGCCAATATGTCCCTAAAGGTTGAATCTGGGCTAATTAGCCTGCAAGCTGCTTAACCCTTTCTGGCCATGCATCACATTTTGTATAAGATTCGTTGCAATTATATAACAGTGATAGCAGCCATGATTTGCATGATTATACTTTAATCAGATAACTTCACAGTTTCCAGCTCCTCCTGGGATATTCCTCAGTGTTCCCATGCCAGCTGGGAGATATAATCCCTCCAGTGTGTCCTGGGTCGGCCTCTGGGTCTCCGCCCAGTGGGACGTGCTCGGTAGTTCCAAGGAAGCCTACCAGGGGCATCCTTATCAGGTACCCGAACCACTTCAGCTGGCTCCTCTTGATCCGGAGGAGTAGTGGCTCTAGTCCAAGGCTCTCCCAAATAGCAGAGCCCCTCGCCCTGTCTCAGAGATTAAGCCCAGCCACTCTGCAGAGAAACCTCATTTCCGCCACTTGTACCTGCACAATCTCGTCCTTTTGGTCATTACCCAAAGTTCATGATCATAGGTGAGGATAGGGACATAAATTGACCTGTAAACCAAGACCTTTGTCCAAGAATTCAGCTCCCGCTTCACCACCATGGATCGGTACAGTGCCTGCATCACCGCCACACTAATCCGCCAGTCAGTCTCCTGCTCACGCTTACCATTACTCATGAACAAGATTCCTAGATACTTGAACTCTTCCACTAAGGGCAGCTGCTCTCCCCTCACCCACTTTCTTCCAGGAGAGGACCGTGACCTCTGATTTGATACAAAACTCCAATTAGCAGAGCTGCAGAAACTAACAGCTCATGCAACAGACTATCAGCAGTGCTCAAGTTACAAGAATACGAAGGATGTAGAAAGACACACTATTACAGGTTCAGTATCCCTTTCTGTCAGTGTATTACTTAACAGTTCTGTATTTTAGTTTCTCCATCTGTAAAATAAGGATAGTAATAGTTATGCCCCTTGAGACCTCTGGGAGAGCCCTAAGTAAGAGCTAAGTATTAATTTACTCTTTCTGTTCCATTTTAGTACACTGCAGGTTGGCTAGTGTTCCCCAACCTCCTCCGATATCCTTCATCTGACCATCCCACAGGGCAACACACATTATAATTTTTAATTGCAACCAAAAGGTTCTGAAATGACTTTACTGAAGGGTAAAGTCAAATGGAAATGAAGTCCAAGTGTATAGAACTAGGAATATTGTATAACCACATTTGGTAGCTTCACAGTAAGTAGCATGCACTTAAAATCAAATGAAGTGGGAATTCAAACAAATGTAACAAACAATTCAACGTGATATGTAATCTAGTGAGAGCACAGTCTTCACTAACGTATGGAAATACCAGTGGAGGACATGTTGTGTAATGCAGGGAATATTAATACCCAGTCCAAAGTAGAGAAAGGAGTCGACATGGAACAGGAAAAGCTGAAGTTTTTCTGAACATATAATTATTAAAAAGTAGTACATTCATGCTGAGAGTGTGCTTCAAAACACACTTGGAATATAAATGTTTTTCACTTTCACAGGTATCACATACCTTTATTTAAATCTATGTATCTCAGTTCTTATTGGATGCCCAGCACATTAACATCTGAGTGAATTTATCGTAACATCCCAACTATGTTTTTTAAAATTGGTCTAGTTTCTATATCCCTCTGTAGCGAGCCGGTGGGATACCCCACAGCCCCTCTGAGGGACGAACCTCCCCTAACACCAATGTGGGCGGAGCCACTGGGTCCTGCGCCCGCCCCTCAGAAGTCACGGTGCAGACCCGGAAGAATAAAAGCCCACCTGCAGAGCTCAGTTGAGAACCAGCTGCCGGAGAGACCAGACGTCTGTGACTGAGCTCCCTTTGGGAGACGGCAGCAGGCCGCGGCCGGCCTGAGGTCACACCGGGCCAGCCAACCCTGCCCCTTTCCAGGTACCTACCCGGAGGAACCAGTGCTGTTAGAGACCACTGAGGACACTAGCACGACCCAGGTACCCTACGACGGGGAGTGTGGAAGTAGCCCGGGGGCAGCCGACCCCAGTCTGTCTGCAGCACTGCCAGAGCCTATGTCAGTGTGTTGCGGCCAGGATCCCCACTGAAAGCAGCGACTTTCTGCCGCTGCTAGGGCCCCGGGCTGGGACGCAGTGGAGTGGGAGGGCCTGTGTCCCCCCTGCCACCCACTCCTTGGGTGGCAGACTCCCCCTTTTTCCTGGCCTGGAGAGGCTAGGACCTTTTGCTTATTGACTCAGCCCCTGCTTAAGACCTGAGTCCCGGACTGTTTGGTTGCTGCCCCGCCCTAACCGAGGACCTGGGCGTCTGTATAGAACTGTTGGCTCAGCCCCAGCCTAAAGGGCCTGAGCCCCGAACAGTGTGTTTGCTGTCCCACACTACTGCAGGGCCAGGACTGACAGCGAACTAGGCAAGGTGGTGGGATATCCCACAGCTCCACTGAGGGACGAACCTCGGCCAAGCCCCATTACACCCTCTTTAAACTATCAAATATAAAACCTGCCAATTATCTTGTGGATAACTGAAGAATAATCATTTATCTGGCTACAGTAAAAGCTGTGTTGTCCGGCACTTTACCAACCAGAGAGCTCTATAAATCAGCATTTCTGATCTTCATTGAAAGTCCAGTTTATAGTCCGGTTGGCGTGGAGCCAGCAAGCTCCCCACCTAGCTCCACGTGGCTTCCCAGAAGCAGCAATAGGTCTCTGCTGCTCCTAGGCGGAGGCACAGCTAAGCGGCTCTGCGCGCTGCCTCCGCCCAAGCGTTGGCTCCGCAGCTCCCACTGGCCGTGATTCCTGGGGTGGAGCCTGTGGGTGGAGGCAGCATGCAGAGACACCTAGCCGCGCCTCTGTCTAGAAGTAGCGGAGACATGCCGCTGCTTGCAGGGAGCTGCCCGAGGTGAGCCCCACACCTCCTGTCGCATCCCAAACCCCAGCCCTGAGCCCCCTCCCACACCCAAACTCCCGCCCCCATAGTTAACCAGAATTTTTGACTTACCGGCACCACCCATTCCTCCAATATGCCAGATAACAAAGCTTTTACTGTATTTGAATAGCAATTGTATCAGTATTAAGGAGCAAAGAGTCCTGTGGCATCTTATAGACTAACAGAGGTATTGGAGCATGAGCTTTCATGGGTGAATACCCACTTCTTCGGATGCATGAAAGCTCATGCTCCAATACGTCTGTTAGTCTATAAGGTGCCACAGGACTCTTTGCTGCTTTTACAGATCCAGACTAACACAGCTACCCCTTTGATACTTGAGTATTAAGGAGATACTTTTCATATTATCCAGCTTTTTCCACCCTCCAGCAGTCTCAGAGCATAGTTAACACCACAAGGCTAGACATAATGGCTGCTTGTTTGGCTCAGCTGAAGTTTATGAAAATGGACATTGACAGGTCTATGAAAGTTGGAACCACCACAAAGACATAATAGGCAGCAATTGTTTTCAAAAAGCCACAGACTATTTTACAGGATGGGGAAGGTTTGTGTGTGTCACTTACATTTTTAAGTTTAGAAATTTGTGGTTCCAATCACACACGTCCCTTCTCCCTGGATTTCAGAAAGGTGGAGGGAGAGGGCTCTCCAGATTTGGGGAGCTGGAGCTCTAGGATTTCAGGGTCAGCTCCAAACCTCAAAGGAGCCTCTTTTTCAAGCCCAAAAAGGTGGAAAACCCCCACAAAGTCACTTTTGTGAGATTTCAACTTTCTACATCTCCCTCATAAGCCCTTTATGCCCCTCACTGTGTTTTCTTCGGGCCACGCACGGAGAGCAGAGAGTGGCCATTTTAACTGAAGATAGCTTGGCTTCAGTCATACTAAAAAATTATGACAAATAGCCATCTTTATTAGGGGAAGCCTTACTTCTCCCACCCTTTCTTAACTACTCATTCTCTATTTCTTCTCCCTGACAACTCTCTTCATGTCCTTCCTCACCTCCCATTTTTTCACTTCCCTCCCTTTATCCAAGAATCAAGATGGCCATGGGATTACTTCTCAGAGCACTTATCAATCGGGCAATGTGTCTCTCTTAGGAGTAAGCAGGTGTCTAGGGCCACTGCTAACAGCAGAAGAACTGGCCAGGCATGACTCTGCTGTGCTGTTATGCTCATGTCATGGTTCTTGCCACACTGTTCTACACCAGAAATTCAAAATCCAGTCTTGTAGACTCAGTCTCAGGAGTAGCTCTTGTGTAACTGGACTCATTGACTTCAGTGGGGGCTAGTCTTGTAACTAAGCGCTACCTGTGTGAGTAAAGTTTGTAGGGTTAGAGCTAGAACCGATGAGGGGGGTAGGAGAGATTGAAGATGATTTTCATGTTGAAAAAAATACAAAAAACACTGCTATGTCAAAATAAAAGTGTTTTCAGAAACATCGGTTTTGATGAAATTTTCATCAAAAAGGCTTCTCAGGTCCAGTATAGTATTGCTGGTCAAAATAAGAGAGAAACCCCAACTACTGGACTATACTGTCTCTCTCTCTCACGTTGTAGATTTCCAGAGGTCTAATTTTTGTTCCAATGCAGAATAAAAAATTCTGAAACCTTGAAAAGTTTTACAAAAAACTGAATTGCTGTTTCCAACCAGCCTTACTTGGAGCCTTGCTTAGCAGCTTATATCTATTCATTACTCCCCTAAATATTCTTGATGGAAAAGCCAGAAGTTTAATACTGTCTTCAGCATTTCCCCCTGTCTCCCCTACCCCTCCCCCCACCCGCCATCTTTGCCCTGACTACTTGCCTCTAAGACCTTCGGCTGCTGATAGTGAAAGCCTGATTTGCTCCCCCTGCATGTGTTATCAAATTAGAAAAACAGTGGGACAGTAGCCAATACAAAAATGACCCGGTGGCAGGCGGTACTAATATCTAAGAAGAACTGAGACAGTTAAATCTAGATGTCATTTAAAAATGAGTGTGATAAACTGGGACTGTTGACTAGTGTGCTTATAGCAAAACTCACCCTGCAAATATTTACAAGTGACCAAGACACTGCAACATGAACATTATCTAAAAACTAAAAAAAGAGGAAGGGGGGGGGCAAAAAAAGAAAGTTTTATTCTCTTTTTATGCTTTCACATCAGACAGCACCAATCCCCTAGCTGCTTGGAGCAAAATCTCAGATGTTGCTTTTTCACAGCTTTCTGATAGACTCTCAATGGGAAACATACAGTAAAGTCAGCTTCCAGCACCTGCACTGTCAATCAAACTAAAGAGAAAGACCCTTCACTTCCCTCTTTGTCGCTCTTTAGCTTAATTACTCATCAGACATTCCCACAAGGGGTTAAGAGGAGCATAGGCTTCTATTAATGGTAATTCACTGCACTCAGCTCTTTGACATGAAAGTCAAGAACAACTCTTGGGGGAAAAAAAAATCAAGGACAAAGGATTCAAATCAGGCAAATCTCTCTGAAACTGGGGCTAATAAAGGCACTGAAAAAGCTCTGACATCAAGTGGTTTTTATTTTTTAAAAGAACATTTTAAAAGATAGTTCATTTAAAATATGACAGCATGTTCGGCTTTTCAAAACCCAGTCCTCCATGAAAAATGACATTGGAATGTTCAAGGGATTGAGAGTATTTTTGTCATTGAATTAGGGACATTATCGGTCTTAAAAATTGTGGAGAGCAGTATTTTGACTATACTTGTATCTATCTTCTGCATTTTTAATGCATCCTAGCCAGTAATATCTAGTCACATCATAGTAAAAACTCCCCAAATTACTAATGTTATTGTTGACAGATTCAATGGAGACACATTAAGGACTGAATTAACAGAGACAGAACTGCCTGATTGCTGCTAAAGATATGCCTTCTGACACTGGGGTATTGGTGAGGCAGTGAGGGGAAGGTTTGCAATCCTGCTGTTCCTATATTAAGAATAAGTGAAGGACTTCACTCCTCCAGAGCTGTCAATCCAGCACTAAAATAATAATAAACCACACCAAAGCAGGCGCCTCCATAGGCTTTAACTTTACCATCTTTGTATAGATTAAAAGGCAGTGTGCCCTTTCTGCACAAGGCTTGAAATGTGTTAGCTAGCCTGTGTTAACTCATATGCCGGAAAACATGAGTGATACCTTATTCCGCAAATAGTCCTACTGAAGTCAGTGATATTACTCCCCATGAGTAAGGGTGTCAGAATCTGGTCCACTGAATTGAGAGGAAGTTTTGCTATTGAGTCACTGGTAGCAGGATCAAGCCCCTAAGTTCTTATGCCCCCCTCTGAAATAATAAACCTCTGATAATGTCTATTACCAGTCATCTGTGAGGTCACAGACAGAGGATAAGGGCTGCAGGTGAAGGATAAGTAAAAAGAGCACATGAATTCAGAAACACGTCCTGTTTATGCAGATCTCCCTAGCAATAGAAAAAGCAAAAAGAAAAACACAAAAATCAAACCAGATGACAGGCTGTATAAGCAGAATGGGTCTAGAAATAGAAGGCTTTTCAAAAGGTTTCCATGAGGCATCAAAAGATCTTTAAACACAGATCAAGCAACCTTGCCAGTACTTCTCCGTGTCAAACATTTTATTTATTCTGCAGATTCTAGATAGAAACACTGGCAGGAATTATAGCTTTGACTGTCATTTTTGGTCTTAAATTTGGTTCATATGTATTTCAGAAAATTGTGTGTCACTTAATTTGTGGCAGTGTCTGATTTAAAGATGCATCAGCAGCACTATATCAAAGCAGCACAAGACAGCAATCAATCTGCCTGTTCAGTTTCAATAAAAGGATTTTTATTACATCTGCCTTGCCCATCTTATGCCTTCCTACAATGTTTACTAATGCATATCCTTATGCTCAGTTTCAAAAATAGCAGATCATTTAGCCAATATTTTAACAAATAGTATTCTGCTAAAGCTTACTCATTTTGTGATTTTTGGCATTAAAAAGTCTCTTTCAAAGATCAACTCCCTGGATAGTAGTCCACTGTAAATTAGGGTTCACAGTAAAAATATAAAAATAAGGGAGAAGCTCTAAAGTTGATGCTAGTGTTGGGAAAATAAGTATTTGCAGACAAAATGAGGGAACAAAATGGATATTTGTATCCAGATGGTACTTCATGCAAGGCTATTCAGGAAACAAACATTCATATTCCTTGTGCACCCACTGCAAATACAAATATTAGTCTGTGTGTCCCCCAGACACCTCTCTTTCCTGTGCCAGCTGTACCTCTGCTACTGGGCCATTGAATATTTTTCCTCCAAGAGACTTCTGGCACCTCCCCTGGTCTTTGGATATAGGGTATTTGGCCACCGTGTTTATTTTCTTCCCACAAGATCACAAGGAAAGGTGTGGAGGATGAAATGTTGAACTCCCTGTTTTGGAGGCCAAGGGAAAGAGGCCTACCTAAAGGATATTTGGTCCCCAATACTTGGAAGTCAGCAACCTGATGCCACTAGAGATATTTCCTTCACTACCCTGGAAACAGTGGTAAGGGAATTCCTAGATCTCTCTCCTCTTCCACCAGTCTCCAGAGAAGCTAGTCTTCCCTCTCCACTCCCCATGAAGCTCAAGAGGGTATTTGGCCCATTTCTGCCAGGGAGCAAATCAGAACTGAATGGAGATTTGTTGTCCTCGCCTCTCACATTGTATACCATTTTGTGACATATGGAAGCATGCTGCCTCTCAGGGAAGTGGGTAATGAGGCCAGGAGGTACATGCAGTGACAAAAAGCCATTTTGAGATAGGGCTTTCACTTCACAAAAAATTACCACATCACAAATTAGTGCAGCAATGAAGTTACCCCTTGTTTTCAGATTATGGGACAAGGTAAAATGAGGCGCTGATCACTTTTCACTATGCCTTTCTAAATTTTCAATACCTCAAACTCCCTTTCCTTACTCATCCAGGCTAAGTAATCCTAATATTTCCAATCTCTCCATATTTAATACCCATCATATGCCTATGTCTGTATCATTATCTTGGTACCATTTTCATTCCCAACTATATACCACATAATGCTAAATTCATTTATTATGCCTGCTGATAAACCAGCTAGGAAGTCCATTCAAAACCATTTGAGGAATTAATATTTCCTTTTGGGCTTTTGGGATGAACTGGTTGTAGAAAATGCTGGTGCTTCTCAGTTAACGTGGATTTTAATTGATTTATATTTATATTATATTAATTGATATTGATTTATAAATTTTAACACCAAAAATGACTATTGTGATCATCTAGTCTGGCCTCCTACATAACAGACTACAGAATTTCACCCAGTGATTCTTGCATCCAACCAGCAGTTATGAGCTGAACTGGAGCATTTCTTTTAAGAAGATATGTTTTTCTAACCACTGAGAGCAAAGGAATGAAGAAAGATCAAGAAGGTCATGATGATACTTAATCTGGAGTGAGTTACTGACTCAAATGGCCTTGGGCAAGTCACTCTGTCTCCTTTTAAGTTCAGTCAGTTGAACCAGAGGACTCGGTACTAAGCAGGTCCTCACTGGACCATAAAGTGCAAATAAAGTAATTGAGAATTTAAAACAAAACATGTTGGCATATTTTCCAAGGAATCAGGGATTAATATAACTGTTCACTCTACCTGCTTCCAGATCCTGTGATAATGAAAATGAATAGAGGAAATCCCCTCGGAAAAAAAATAAATCCCACATGTTCTTATCAAGGGGAAACAAACAAAGTCACATGAGATGTTATCATCAGAGCTTGCTTTCCTTCTCGGAGAAAACTTTCATTTCTATTCAGTAACATCATGTTATCTGGAATTGCCTTGTAAGTAATACATAAACTGTAACAATTCAACAAGGAGGCCCCAAGTGATTAGTCATGTCCTTTGTTTTAGAAAACAAATGCCCAGTTTAGTAGAAATGTTTCATATTCACAAGGAGAATGGCAAAGATTTCAGCACAGGCGTTAATCTCAAATTTTCAAACTTAAAGTATGATCCCACAAGATTTTTCTGCAAAAAAACTTTGAATGGATATACTGAGATTGTGGTGAATTAGAAAGGATTCCCGAAGTGAATCTGACATTTGAGAATTTTAATAAAAAAAAAAAAAAATCTGTGAATCTGGAGGAACAGATATTTTCTGTGTGGGCTCCATCAAAGATTAATAAATGTTATATATTAAAATGATTTAAAGCCAGTTCTTTTCACATTTCCTATAAAAATGAGAGTCTAGTTTCTCATCTAGGAGGAGGAAGCCATTAAACACTTAATTGTAATTTTCCAAGCAAAGGCACAGGATACCTCCTTTGTTATTGAATTATTAAAGTTATATGCACCTGCATCTAACAGCTTCACAAGCAAGAATTTCAGCTCTGTTCTAAAATGGAATCTCAGCCAAAAAAGCTTAGGAGAAAAAAATCAATATGTAGCTGTATGCTTATTAAAGAGTTTTGCTGTACGGTTATGTGACGGGGTTGGGACTCACCACCTGGCGCCTCCTACTGGTTGCTCTGGGAATTAGCTCAGTCCAGTGGAGCGCCCCCTCCTGGTGGTGTCCCGTCTGTCGTGTTGCCCTTGGTTGGCGTGTCTGGACCCGCGTTGCTCCCAAGCGTCCGCTTCAAGCCACTCGCGGCGTCCGCTTCAAGCCACTGCCCTCCGGCAGTGCCCCTTAGTCCATCCTTGCCCCCTTCTGGGGGGGATCAATCAGCTGCCTCTCTGCATCCTGGCCGATGTGGCCAACTGCACCCTCAAAGTCACTCCCCTCTTGGCAGGGGATTGGTGCAGCTCTAGATGGCTGCTCCGTCGGCCGGGTGCAAGGCAAGGGGGAAAGGGGAGCGGGGGCCAGGCCCGCCCACTACTCTGGGTCCCAACCCAGGGACCCTCTAGTGGCAGCCATCCTGCCCTCCTTCTCTCCTTCCATCTGTCCACGTCCCTGGGCCACTTCCCCTTCGGCCCCTCGCACCGGCTAGGCCCTTCCCTTCAGGGCCTGTAGCCTGACAGACTCCGGGCTGGAGTTACCCTCTGCTCCCGCGGGCCTGCCCAGCACTGCGCTGTCCCGGGTGCTAGTCTCCCAGCCTGGAGACAGATCTTCCCTTGTCAAAGGCCAGGGACAGACCGCCTGCTCCTGTCCTGAGCAGCCTTCTTATAGGGCTGAGCCTGGCCCTGATTGGCTCCCTCCAATCTGGGCCCTGATTGGCTCCCTGTCTGTGCAGGCCCACTGGCCTGCTACAGCCCAAATTCAGGGAGTGGGGCAGCCGCCCCACTACAGGTTACAAACCTTGAAAGGACAGCTTACAGACTGTGATTGGAATATTAGCCCTACTATTTTTTTTCTGGTCCATTTTGTCAGTGACATTAGGCCCATTCTTGTGCTATTTGTTCAGAAAGCTTCCAATGACTTCCTGGGAATTTAGGCTGAGCAAAAGTACCAAAGCAGGTGCATCGTATGAATATTCAATTGTATAGCTGTGCATTAAATGATGCAAGGGCGTCTGTCTCACATTACCAAGCAGGGAATAGTGCTGCTGTCTCACAAATCTTAACATGATGGAATTTTAGTTGCTTACTTTTTCCTTTATATGAAAAAAAAAAAAAAAGATGGGGAGTTTCATACAACAAAAGCTACTTTAGCTGATCCTTTAGGCTGCAAAGTGAAGCACTCAGAAGTCAGGAAATGACAAAGTTAAGACTCCTTGTACAACCTTAACCCTGCCTCATTGTGAGTATGCATCAAGATACAGCCTTTCATTACAGGAGAACGTGCTGATTTTTCCCTACAGGTTCCCCACCTCATTCAATTCACATACTGGACAAAGAGTGAGGCAAAGTTATGTAACGCATTGGCCAGGGGTTCACTTAATCTCTCTGTGTCTCAGTTCTGCATCTGTAAAATGAGGGTGATAATGCTCCTCAGTATTAAAGGTGTGTTGTACAGCTAAATTTACTAGTGTTTGTGGGGCACTCAGATACTGTGCTGAGTGCCACAAAGACAGCTATAAAGAAAACAATTCATTATTCAGTGCAGGGCTTAGATGGCGTGTGGTAAGTGAGACATGGGGCTATATACTAAATTATGTGAAAAAAATTATTGAACAGTTGCCTCATTCAGCGAGCATTTGACTATCTTCTGCACCAAATGAGGCAAGGGTCCTGCAGAAGAAAATAGCATGTCATGACAATTAAAGGCTGTATTGAAATGTACATTATAAGGGGGTTGAGTTAAGGTTACCTGCGCAACTTAACTGTGTAATTTCCTGATTTTTGAATGCTTTACTCTGTAACTTTAGTATTCTTTCAATTTAGATCTTTTGCTTGGAAAATTTATTATAAATATTATTTAAATGTAAGAGAGAGAGACACACACACACACCCACTTAACATTTGTGAATACACACACACACACACTGACAGATTTTGGCTGTCCCTGAGAGGATGTGCAAGGTGGGTAGAGAAGACAAGTGGCCTTTTCCATATTTTGCCTCACACAAGGGCCAGCCAACACTGGGCTGAGCTGCACAAGTTCTGCTCTAGGTTAGTGTCACTCGTCACAAACTTTCCAAAAGGGAGAGTTGGCTCGGTCACACACCACACCAATTAATGGCGATGAACTGATGCAGGAGGAAGTACATGCTGCAACTCTCACTCCAGCCCATGCTCCCTCACTGCTAACCAGAATTCACGGACGGACTCCCACTGCTACCCAACAACTCCTCCTTTCACTGCTCTCCTCCTGTGGGCTCTGATTTAAATCCACAGTCTTCATTAAAAGAACAAGACAAACAAATTATAATGTCCAGTACAGTCAATGGAAAACACATTATGCTGCGCATCTTTGCCCTTTCAGACGCTGTTCATTTGGATTCGCTGATAATTATGCTTACCTGAGAATATTGAAGCTATAAATGGCCAACAAATGAAATTACAGAACATGGGGAAAGGTCAGGGTAGTACAGGATACTATTACCCTCCATGTAATAGAGGACCATTAACCTTCAGGTGCCTCATTTGTGAGAAAGCTTGTAGCAAGAGTGAATGGTCCAATATAAATTCAGTAAGGGGAAATAGTGAAACAATCTACTCTCACTCATATTTTAGCACTCAACCCTGCACGTTGCCCTGAAGTCAGTGGGGCTCTGTATGGTCCACCTACACAGATCCATTTGCCCTTTGGATTGTAACCTTATCCAGCAACAGTAAGACAGACATAATCTGGGTTGATAGGTTATATTTCCTTTATTATTGAAGGAAGGTGCATTTTATCACATTGCCACATAGAGATAATTTGATACTTTACTTGATTTCCATGTTCAGTCAAGTTTTACAAATAAAGCATTTTTTCAGAAAACTAATGGTTAGTTGTGTGATACACAGAGAGCTATAGAATGTAGCTGAGTAACTAGAGGGTCATTTATTATCCTACATGGATAGAGACAAGGGCTAAGCAAGAGTCTATGTGAGTTGCTGCTCTGAGAAGAGTAAGACACAATGGTTTGTTGCAACTAAGGTTCTAGCTCGCACCTGTGTTTACTTTCTCCAGACAAATTAAACAATGTGTAGAAAAGGAACACAAGAGCACTAAAGAGAATTATGATGGTTTAATATTAATTAATTTTGACCACCACAAAACACGCTAGACATCCCCCTGCCCAGGAAAACATAAAATCTAGATTCAGCCTGACACAAGTGAGGTTCAAAAAGAGACAGTGAGGGCAGGCGGAAGGGAGGAGAAGGCTCCTCTGCCCCATTAATCTTAGATAGCCCAATGCTTTTGTATCAGCTCCATCCAATCAGGGCTGCTGAGCCCATATATTCACAAAGCCTTTGTTTTGGCACCGTCCCAGCAAACTAGAGGTGCCAAACCAGAGAAAAAAAAGTCTGGGCCTATTCACAAACCCAGAAATGTTGAGTCAATGTGACAAAGGCCAGTCCCTTGACATGAACTCAGCCAACTAGAACTGCTGAGCCAGTAATCTCAGAAGCCTGTGTTTTGACATGAGCTCAGTCGCCATAGTCTACAAGCTAATGACCTCACAGAAACCTGCAGTTTAACATCAGAGCAGCAAGATAAAGCCAGTGAACCTATAATGTCAGAGAGTCCTTGTCGTTTGATGGCAAACTAGCAAGCTAGAAGTACCAGGCCTGGGGATTCACAGAAGTTTAGGCCTTCACATAGGGCCAGTAAGCCGAAAGGTATTGAGTAAATGACTTCAGACGCATATATTTTAACATAGTCCAGGATAACTAGACAAGCTACGATGGTAATTTCACTAATGTCTGTGGACTTTGTTTCAGACCAACAAGAAAAAGGTGCCAGTCAAAAGACCTGACAGAAGCCTGTGCCTTAGCAGCATCTGAGCAAAGGAGTGTTGGAGCCAATCTTGCAAACCACATCTGGTCCTACTGGGATCCAGGAAGTGGGCGGGCTTCCCACTTCCTGGGATTCCCCCCCCCCCAGCCTAAGGGGGGGTTCACAGGACCTGGAGATCAAAAAATTACGGGGGACAACTAATAAAAGAACAGGGACAGGAGTGAGGTCAAAGGGTCAAACGAAGGGAACCAGACGGGGACACCGAGCAGAGAACCCCGGACAGCGCCCACTGCTCCTCGAAGGCGTCAAGGGAGCCAGTGGACGCCGCCCAGAGGAACTCTGCTCGGATACGTGAACGAACGGAGGACCGAAAATAGGCCCCACAGTCACAGGAGACTCCATTGGCCAACCACCTCACTCTGGTTTTATAGATAGCCAGTTTCACTAGGGCCAGGAGGAGGTTGACCAGGAGGTCCCGCGACTTTGTGGGGCGACGGATAGAGAGTGCATAAATAAAAAGGTGAGGAGAAAAGTGCAACCAAAATCTTAACAAAATATCCATGAGGAGCTGGAATAGGGGCTGCAGCCTGGCGCACTCCAGGTAAACATGCGCAAGGGTCTCCCTCACGCCGCAAAAGGGGCAGGTGTCTGGGATAGGGGTAAAACCGCGCCAAGTACACGCCCGTGCTCACGGCTCCGGGAAGGAGCCGCCAACTGATGTCCCCGGTGGGCTTCGGAATCAGATCAGAGTAAAGGCTGGCCCACCAGGGCTCCTCACCCTCCAGAGGTGGCAGAAGGTCCCGCCACTTCGTATCGGGGCGGGACGCGAGGGTGAGGACATGAAGAACATGGAGCACAAGCGTGTATAGATGTTTCCTTGGCGCGGTCCGGAACAGAACTGGCTGCAGATGGTGCAGCCGGCTCATGGCGAATGGACTGGGAGGGGGCCAGTTGGGGCCACAGGGCAGGGGCCTGATTTAAAAAAACCACATCTGGTGAACTAGGGGTACCACAGAATCCTGTGCCTTTGCATAAATCCAGGGTCAGTGAGCTCACAAATGCTCATTCCTTGGCCGCACATTTTATGCTATGGATTTGATTGACATATCCTGAATGTCAAACCCATTTTACCACACCAGAACTGCTTAGCTTTACCATTCAATTGAACGTATTGGTTGAGCAGATAAAAACTGATAGATCTTTGAAGTCCTTTTGGCACTGAACAAAGTAAACACTTTCAGGTTTCTAATCTAACATATCACCCCAACACTCACCACTCAAAAAATGTGAGGTTGGAGGGCCTAACCTTTTTAGTATGGGCAAACATGTTGAGGATCTTTGTTCCATACCAGTTTCCACTTTATTCATCTCACAGAAGCAATTCTCCATTGTGGCATTTGAGAAGGGGAATGCTGAGAATATGAATTACAATGAAAACATTTGGATAGCTCCCACTGGAGGAGGCAGAGACCTCTGACAATATTTCATTTGGCACAACTTTCTAAGCTTTGGTCCCTTATGAAACTTAAAAAGAGATTTCTATTCACACAAAGTACAATCCAGGCTACTCTCTGGCAACTATTTATTTAATTGCTTATTAACGAGAATTGTGTCATTGCCATTACATTCAAGTTATACTTCCTCTTAACAGAGCCCTTGGATCAAGAATTATGGCTCCATTGAATAGTCGTACAGCTGAAATCTCTCCCAAGAGCAATTCTACAGGTTAATTATATTAGTGTTTCAGGGACTCAACTTCCTTTTTCTCCACCCCTATTTGCCACATTCATAAGAGCCCAACACTCTTCTATCTGAGAATCTTACCAAGCTGTAACACTTCCTTCAAAGGACCCCCACGCCTCCGGCTCCAGCATTTCTGCCGCCCCAAGCAAAAACAAAAAACAAAACAAAAAAACCCGCAGTTCAGTGGCAGATCCTTCGCTCCAAGAGGGAGTGAGGGACCTGCAGCCCCCGAATTGCTGCAGGTGCTGCCCCTCTCCCTTGGCCGCCCCAAGCACCTGCTAGTTAAGCTGGTGCCTGGAGCCTGCCCTGCACGCTGCCTTCCGCAGGGCTCTTGTGATTCTTTCAGAGCCAGCCTTTGGGCTCTTCAAAGCTTGGACTTTAGCCATTCTCGTTCATAGTAATTAGAAACTTAAAGGACATTTCAGTTTTCATATTTAAAAAGAGTAATGGCTGGGTTTTCACAGATGCCTAAAACCTACAGCTCTTACTGAAGTTAATGGGAGTTGCAAGTGCTGGACAGGTCATCTGTGGGGACTGAACCAAGGACCGAGGCTCTAAAAGCATAGCTTTTAGACTGTCCTGTTTGAGCTAAAGGGCTAACCTACCTAGAATGATAGTGGTATACTCGTAGGGCTTGTCTACATGGTGGTATGCTTTGCAGAGAGCTCTAACTTGCTACACTTTAACTGCCCCATGTAGACCCTGTTGTTGTAGTAATCTAAGAGGTCCCACAGTCCTATAACAGGCTGAACAAGTCACACTCCTCTAAAGTGCTTTACAGTGCTGTCTAGACAAGCTCCTAAACATTTCTATGTGGTAGCCCATGAGTTTTTAAGCCCGTTTCCTCAGACAGATATTTCCTTCCCTCCCCCAAGACTCAGAGTTTGGACCTGACAGAGTTTGAACAGACAACTAGAGATGGGCAAGCCTCAACAGTTCAGAAGTTTCGATGCTTATTTGAACCTATTCGGTCTCAAGATGGGGCTCGATATTTCAATGAATGGGCACTTTTTCAACATTTCTAATACGTCCTGGCTTTCACCAGGATGTAAAGACCATGACCATAGCCTCGAATGTGAAATTTTCACACTTTGGTTGTGGTTCCACTTTGTGAAAAATCAACCCCTCTTGTGTTTTTTTGGAGTGAGATTAAAAGTGAGATTGACCACCATACCTTGGCTCACCCCACCAAAGCTCTAGTAGGAACATATTTGACTCTACTCCCTTGCATTTTGACCCAAGTGGTTAACAAACCATGCAGGTGGTCATGAGAAAACCCCCGACAAGTCAAATCTAAAATGGAGAAAAACCTCTTTCCCTCTCTTTTAAAGTCACCTTGGCCATGGGCAGACTTGACCCATAAACAAGTCACTGGTTCTCACTGAAACCAATGCATGAGAGTGAAAAGCGGCAAAATTAACCCCCAAAAAAAAATCTCCAAAAAAGGTTCCTCCCTTGTTTATCTCACACTTCCCTACTTTCAAATTTATTGCACCATAAAGGCACCAATGCAGAAGCAGCAATATAGAACGTGACATGGTTTTATCCATATATCAAATTTTACATGGCTTAAACTCTACATCTCTGCCATAATTACTGCAGTAATATTTCTTCCTTTTAAATTAATTGTTCAACCAAGAAGTGCTACTCTTAAATTAAACCTGAATAAAAATACTGCATCAGAGTGCCAACGTTAAGGGCCATATTGTGACCAGTAGCTGGGCAACGGAAAGGGTTCCAGGATCTTTCCCCTACTTGAACCCCACCTCTCTAGGAACTGGTCATAACCACAGTCCTTAAAGAGCTAGGCACAAGGACTGAACAGAGCTAGCAATGTTAGAAACCCGAGCTGCCCGAAAGAAGGTAGCAAAGACATGACTCACTAACAGAATGTTTACAGAGGAGAGTACATGCTGCACTCCCTTAAAGGGAATATGATCAGCTGGGCTTCTATATGCATCAAGAAACTTCGGGAGATATTCTACCTGCTTGAGACATGTCTCCTGGAGCTCCCTACTGAGGTGATGCAACTGACCTCTCATGAGATGGCCCAGTGCTTTAATGCTCTGCAGTAGAGCTCTAAGGCACATGCACTTGGCCAGAAATACTGGAATAGACCTTCAGGAGCTTACCAATTTGTAAAAAAAAAAAAAAAAAAAAAAGTAAAGAAATAACATGGAAGTCATCTGTTGTGATAATATTCTGTCAGAGTTGTTTTTGTGTGTGTGCCACAGATGGCCAGGATTTCAAAATTTTTATATGATGGCCAATTTGCCCAATATTTACAGGTTTGTGTGTTGTTTCAGCATAATTTTATTTTCTAGATATCATGAATAATGGTCGTAATCACAGAGTTTGAGCAACAACATTCTGTCATCTACTGCCCTAAAACTCAGAACTACAAAGGATCTGTCAGCGGGGGAAAAAAACCAACCCCCACCCCCCAAAACAACAACAACCCCTAAACACCCAGTTAAATACAGGAGAAAATGAATATTTATCAAAGTCAGTAATCTAAATGTTGCCTCTGCTCTTGCCATATCATTGTCTCCTTCCACCTCCTGTGTGAGAATGTTCCGTCTTCTCAGTAATAACATAATAGGGTTTTACCCGGGGGAAGGCAGAAACACACAGCCAGCAGCTACCAGTTGCGTAATGGCTACTCTAGGGCTGTTGCTGGCTGCTTGGCAATACCGCATTTAAGGGTCAAACCAAGGCAGGCATGCTAGGAGAAAGTTTTTATAACCAAATGACCCTGCACTACGGCAAGTATATAGGGACATGCAAGGTGCATCTTGAGTTGGGGCTCTGGGAGTGTGTATCATTACATCATCTTCTGTTTCTAGGTTTTCCTTTGTCCTCTTGTTTTCCCCCCTCTTGTTTTCTTATTTTCTCTTTCTGTTTTCTACTTCTAGGTATCTCTTGACTATATGATTTCAACACACACTTGTTCGTGGCTACGGAAGACCCACATACAGTGGATCGATGTAGCGTTGCACTGTTGCTTCACTAGATTCCTGGAGCCCACACAGGATCTGCAGGCTGTGCACAGCAGGGTCCAGCTCCATGTACATCCCAGCAGAGTTGGAAGGTGGAGGGAGCAGGGCTGGAGTTATCTGCTGCTGCGTGGAGCCACTGGCTGTTGACCTCTGCAGAACAGGAAAGCGGCAGCAGCTGGGGCAGCCTCAAGTCTGCACTGGTCACTGCAGAAGACTCCTTTCCCTCTCCCCCAGAGTTTTCCCCTGAACCAAAATTTTCATCTTGGGTAAGCTGCCTGGAATGAGGAAAGGTCCTCTGAAAGGATCTTTTTGCAAACTAGAACAGACTGGTTATTCAGCCCATTCCACCCATTCTCTCTCTCTGTATTATATCCCCTTCCCCCACATGATTTATTATGTCTTCAACACCAGTTGAGATCCCACTCATGACTTATTATATCTTTAAATTCTCTACACCTGATGTCATGTTACCTCTCTCTTCCCTCCCTTCAAGCTGCAGGTTCTCTGGGTTTGCAATTTGCATTGGTAGTCTTGGCTGATAGCCCAAGATTGTAGAGGTATGTCTTCACTTAAAACAGAAGTGTGTTCTTAACGCAGGTTAGCTAACCTCTGGCTTTAGCTTGAACTGCTGTTGTTGTGTTTTTTCACAGCTATTTTAACCCAAGGTAGCTAACGTGGGCTAGCCAACTTGAGTTCACACACCTCGTTTTGCAGTAAAGACATATCCTTACAGATATATGGGGTAGATTTTTTCTTGTTTCCAGAGCTGGAGGTGCCGGGGCACCTGCACTACACCTCCCCTTCTTCCCCTCCCCATTCCCCACACCCACTTTTGTTGATTCTGCAGAAAAATGCCCTTTTGGTTTGGATGACAGTTTCTGGAAGCAATTGCTAGGAGATGACTTACTAGTACAGCAAATTATTGTTTTATGCACATTTAGCAGATTTTATGACAAATGGGGGAAAATAATAGCAAGGTCTTCTTGCCAGAGCAGGACATCAGACACTGCACCTCTGTGGGGAACATAATGCAAGATTCTGTTCTTACTCATATCTTATACAACACAGATAAATGTAAATTTACATTTTGGGGCCTATTAAAATAGATACTCAAAATAAAATTATTTAATACACAGCGTTCTCTACTTGTGCTACTAATACCATCCTAGATCTAACAAACAGTTTTAAAATGTAATTCTTTTCACAAGCTATTGATTAACCTACAGTTTACTTAATCTGGACCAGTGGCTCTCCACCTTTCCAGACTACTGTACCCCTTTCAAGAATCTGATTTGTCTCGAGTACCCCCACTTTTCACCTCACTTAAAAATATTTGCTTACAAAAATCAGACATAAAAATACAGAAATGACAGCACACTAATTATAAAATAAATCAACTGGAATATAAATATTGTACTTACATTTCAGTGTAGTATATAGAGCAGTATAAACAAGTCATTATATGAACTTTTAGTTTGTATAGACTTTGCTAGTGCTTTTTATGTAGCTTGTTGTAAAACTAGGCAAATATTTAGATGAGTTGGTACCCCCGGAAGACCTCTGTATACCCCAAGAGGTACGCATACTCCTGGTTGAGAACCACCAATATGGACAATGAAGCTAGGCTAATCAGTTTCACTTTCCGGTTCTAATACACTAGCAAGATGCTTATGAGTTTGGATAGCATTGCTTTGATGTTTTTAAGTTTAAAAAGGAAATTTCTTTTGCAATAAGGGTTTGTAAGCTCCTCCTTTTTTGTGCTTTTTAGTCCTATAGTAAACTGATGATAATCCAAAAAAAATTTTTTTTAAATGTCCATGTTATGTTACTGATCATAATCCTGAACTATTTTAAACAATGTTTTTTTTTTTTTAAGAAAAACAACCCTCTCACTTTCTATATATCTTTACTGTCACAATGTCTTTTTTCAGAAATTTACTTCAAATATCTTTGCGTGATTTGGAATGAAAATTAAAGAGTAAAATTAAAAATATCTTGTAAATGGAAACAGTGATGTGTGAGAGATGTTGCTTAGGCTCCAATTCAGTAAACACCTATGCACATGAGTAACTTTAATTGAATGACTAATGAGAGTAAAGTCACTAAGGTATGTAAGTGTTTTTGCAGGATCAGGCCCCACATTTATACTGTTCCAATATGGCCTAATTTTCTGTGTGGCACAAATTCAAAAGACAACATTGGACTATGACACTGTAATTAACTACCAGCCTGAAAAGAGACAAAGCACCTCTTGGCTGACAAAATGACCAAATTATGATCCACTGGGGTGGATGTAGTATGCATGGATGATCTAGATTTCATGGGATGTAAGGCAAAGGCAAGATTAATGTGTAACATTATTTAGATAGACATATGCTGTTTGTCACTGTAAGACAGATCAATGATTTTAAAAAAATGAAACAGTCTCTCTCTTTCATGATTTTTATCAGAATCTCAAGCAATATATCAGATCCAGGTGAGAGACAAAGATAAAAAGCAATTAAATGTAGGCTTGAAAGGGTTATAGAGCAAGCTTCTAGTGACTATTTTGAATCCTAGAGAAGCAGGAACTTTGAGGAAAAGAGAAAAAAAAATGAATGAAGAGAACTGTTAGAAATCTACTAACCCAATTGATTTGGGAAAGTGCAATCGGAACCAACAATATAGCTCTCTGAAACATACCTACTGGATGACTAATAGTCAACAAGTGATGACAGGACAAATTCTACTATATTTTTATAATAAAGTTATTCATTTTCACCTAGGGGACAGAGCTGAACTAAAACTTAAGTGGTGCCCAGATCTTGTGTTGGTTTTCTGCACAGGAGGGAATTGCAACCTTTCAGAATAATTTTCTTTAACATTTGCAGATTCTAACCTATATCAGTATGAGAGAGACTCAGGGACCGAGCTTTTCAAAAATAGGTCCCTGTAGTTAGGCTCCTAAATCCACATGAAGTCAGTGGCCAGGATTTTCAGATGTCACTAATGATTTCTGAGTGCTGAGCTCCCACCTTCTGACAACCAGCCCCCTTTAAGGAGTCATGCCAACTAAGAGGCACTCAAAATCACCAGTCAGCTTTGAAAATCTTGGCCCATGGATGGATACACAGCACTTGAAAATCAGGCCACTTATTATGATGGCATAAAAGCCTGACTTTAGGCCCCCATGCTTTGAAAGGCTTGGCCAAAGTTTTTCCTGTAATTTGCAGAAAAAGTGTTCCAAGAATAGCACAGCATGTTACTCTTCCATGTGGATTCTTCTTTTGAAATGACGCTACGCCAAACTCTTCCCTTTGGTACGTACACTCACATATATTGGTCCCTTGTTTTCCCTAAGCAGCACGTGGCCCTTAGAACAATCTCCTTGTGTGTCAGAATGGCATCCGTTCTAATTGATTGAAAAGTAATTTTTTAAAATATAGTAACCTAGTCATTCACCCCATTTTAATGTGGATTTTATTTTCTGTTCATTGACTTAGCTAATTTTGATCATTCAAATCCATTGTCACCAAAGCAAAGCAGCATGCGGCAATGCACAAAACACACTTCAGATGCCTCTGGTCTTGACAATAATCCCTAAATTGCACAATGCCCAAACAATTTCAAACTTTTCAAAGCAGCAGAGCACACAAAGACTCATACTAATGCAGAGGAGTAACATGGCAGGGTGGCAGGAAAGACATGCAAAGGATCCCCCTCAAAACCAAAACCAAGAATATGAAATGGAAAAAAAATAATACTTTGCAATAAAGGCTGCCCTCAACAGCAATAATCTGAGATGGTGACCAGTTTTGTGTATCAGTAACTCAATTCCTGAATGAAGGGCCTGCATCACATCTCAGGTTTTTGCATTGTATCAGGCCCTGAAAGAAAGGCAGGCAAGGCAGTGGCCCAGGAAGGAGATTTGCATTTATATTGCAGGTTGCATGCCATACGTATACCATTCTACAAAAGTAGTAGCAATGAAAAGTGTCCATTGTGAGAGTAACTACTAAACTGGCATGCAGCCAGGCATCACTAGGTGGCTCCCTGAATACATGGGGTGGATAGCATTGCAGAGTCAAGTCACAGGTAATGTGTTGATTTCTGCAGCTCTATTCAGCTTTTCTGACTGTTCCACATTTGTGGATCTTTGACAGCTATTTAAGACCATGCCTGTTTGTTAAAAGCCACAATGAGAGCACTTATTATAATACCAGTCTGCAGTGCCAATCATCTGCTAGGGGCCGCCAAATGAAATTAATGGGCAGCAGGTTTAAAACAAATAAAAGGAAGTAGTTCTTCACACAGCACACAGTCAATTTGTGGAACTCCTTGCCTGAGAAGGTTGTGAAGGCTAGGACTATAACAGGGTTTAAAAGAGAACTAGATAAATTCATGGAGGTTAAGTCCATTAACGGCTATTAGTCAGGATGGATAAGGAATGGCATCTCTAGCCTCTGATTGTCAGAGGGTGGTGATGGATGGCAGGAGAGAGATCACTTGAGCATTACCTGTTAGGGAGTGAACCCAACAGGTAGACAGGATACTTTGGTCTGACCCAGTATGGCCATTCTTATGTTCTTATGCTAATTAGCTTTTTGTTTGGCTAATATTACTGCTTTATATGCAAGATTCCCATCATACTGTCCTTTGTCACCTGGTCGTTCTAGGTTGCATATTTGTGGGTGCCTTGGTTTAGCCTAACTCCCTTTCAGCCTACTGACCCAGCCAATGCAGTTGTTGGAGAGCTTCTCATTTTCCTTGAAAATTTCTTTCTTGATTATAAACTCCTTGCGACAGGACTGCTTTTGTGTCTTTTGTACAGCACTAAGCTGATTATTATTTATTAAAGTGTCAACAATTGTGCATGTTACGTAGAAATTAAGCCTTGGAGTAAGCAGACAAGAGTCCATTGGTTACAGCTGAGTTGTATCAGAGCTAAAATTTGGTATCTGATGTTCTTGGCTGTACTATGTAGCCTGGAGCTAGCTAGCTGCCTGCTAATAAGCTGGCTGCACTGCCTTTTTTACCAGGAGATTAGTTTTTGACTTACTTTACACTTTGCCGGTGAAGAATCTCTGCACTGCTGTATTCAAGAGTCACCCCTGTGCAAGTGTTTCAGATTCTTTCAAGGTAGTAAGTGTTTTCCAAACTGGACAATATATAATACATTGTATAGACTTGCTGCACATTCTGCCTTAAAAACCAGCATTGTCTTATAAGCTATATTTAGAATTTTTAAAAGTACATAGTTTTTTTTTCTTCTGTAATTAAAAAGACACTTCAATGAAGAATCCTTTGCCTCAGTGTCATGCCACACAATTGCCCACAAAAACCAAGAGAAACCATGATTGTATTGTGACTTTAGTAGATTGTTTAAATAAGTAAAGCTTTACTGTCTATGAAGTATCATCCAGCCAGCATTGCCTTTTATTTTTGCTTTTCAAGATAAAACGTACCACATGTACTCTTGAAAGTAGCAAACAATTTGCAAAAAAATATGAATCTGCCATAACTTCATTTAAATGATGTACCATTAGCATTTCTAAGAAACTGCTTAAAGACTTAAAATTTTCTAAATGTTTTTACAATATTTTGACATTTTGTGGCCACATCATCCCTGTATTATACATTCTGACAAATGAAGACTTTTGCAACATTTATGTGGGTTTTCAAAATAATTTACAACATTGGTGAGTGAGGACTATATAGTGGCTTGCTATAAATGGCTATAGTAAATAAGTTTCAGATGTAGGAAAAGCATTCAGACTAAAATCCAATTAATATTGTTTCTAACAGTACCAGTCCTCTTCAAAGAGGATGCATCTTTAAGGTCAGGCTAGCCCATAATTTGAGCTCTGACTATTTTTTATGGTCTAATGTGTTCACCATAATCATAGTCCACATTAATTTGGAGTAAGAAAACATTCCATGGAGTGAACTTGGATAAAAGTGATGGATGGAAGGGCAGATAAGCCCATCTGTGAGGGAGCATAGAAGGTGAAATCCAATTCCTGGCCTCACTTGAGGCTAGGATAGCCTTCCATAGACTCCAGTGAGCCAGGATTTCACTCCTAGAATACAGTATTTCTATTGGCTGATGAGAAATTTTATTTCACTAGGTTGCAAATTGTAAGAGCAACCTTACCATTTACTGTCAACAGTGGACCAGATCTTATGATCCTTACTCAATGGGAATTGTGCTTGAGTAAGGACTGAATAGAAGTGGATTAAGGATCAAGATTTTGGCTGGATGGCATTTTTATTTTTAAGTGGCACACATTGGCTACAGCTCCTCTCACTAACAAATTTAATGCAATTAAAATACAAAACAGAGTAAAATTGAAGGAAGCTGCAAAGCCAGACACATAATGTAAACTCCTCTATTACTCTGGCTTTTGCCTGAGCATGGGTGGATTGTGGGGATCATTTCAAGTCTCTTCCCTACCTTTATGTCTGTATGCTAGTCTAGAACTCCAGTCCTGTATGATAGAAACTGTATGGTAGATATAAAGCAGAATAATCATGGCCATTTATTTTGACAAGAGAAACTATGTTTCCCAGGTATCTTGTTTCAGATCAGAAAAGGAGCAAATGCTTATAAAGAATAATTCCTTGCCTTCTCTCTTTCACCTCCCTGAAGCTTTTTCTGACCCACCATGGAGCTTGTAGAAGGGCAGAGGGAAAGAGAGTATGGTGCACATATCTATGTAGCTGTTGTAATTTTAATTTTCATGCAAGTTTATCTTGAGCCTCATGATATCTTGTGTTTTACTTAATGCCCCAGTTTCTAGAATCCTGATGTGTGGGAATTTCAACTTTTATTTAAAAGAAATACTGACTAACCCACGTGGGTTGTAGAGAAAAGCTTGAAAAATGTGATTTGAGTACATCCTAAAGGCTCAGAAACCAGAGGGCAAATAAAAAGAAATCCAATTTTATTAGGTTTCAGAATCTAATGATATTTTTAGGCCTGACCCATACTTTTGAATGCCAAAGCAGTACAGAAATTTTGTTTCATTGTACTGCACTTTTATAATATTTTGGACTCGGCTGTCTGCAGAGGCACCAGCCATGTCATAAAACAGAGTTGAAGTGGCACGTTCTAGGGGGAGGTACTCAGAGGGCTCTCTCCTGGAGACATTAATGTTCTTTCTTGGTTTGCTGTTGCCTTTTTAGAAGTGTGCTGTAGAATACAGTTGGATAAAACCAATAGGGTTCTGTAAAAATGTAATATCAAGTAACTTCTATGGAACACGAAAATCTATACAATGAAGTTGAGAATTTTCTTTCCACAGTGATTTCAACCATTCTATAGAATTCTGTATCAGAGATATAGTTGTCTAAAAACAAATTTATACAGAAAGTATGAGTTACTGTTAGTACAGAGAAAACATAACAAAAGAGGTTTTATTTTAGTACAGTGATATATCTCCTATTTATTACGTGGAAGATGTGTTATTTTTCCTTTATCACTGTAGAACAGTTTTGGGGACAATACATTTATATTCAGATAGGAGTATCTTATTTTTTAGCTATATGAACACAATTTTAATTATATGATTCTTTCAGTCCTTGTGATCATCTACAGTACCCTGCTCTCTCAAAGATTCACATTTTAATCAGAAAGGGTGTAACAGTTTTTATCCCTCTAATTAAGATACAAGATTGGAAACAATTTAATTTGTCCATAACCCAGGGGTGGGCAATAATTTCTGCAGGGGGGGGCCACTCCACAAATTTTGGTAAGTTGCTACAGGCCGCACATTTCTACTATATTAATGGAGGGGGTGTGGGGTCTGGGAGGGAGTTTGAGTGCAGGAGGAAGCTCTGGGCTGGTGCAGAGTGTTGGGGGTGCAGCAGAGGGTGAGGGGTGTTGGCCTAAGATTCATAGTCGCCACCTAAGCTAGCCAGTAAGAAATGCCAAGGAAAGGAGTGGGACCTAAGCCCCTCCTCTCAAATGGGAGTTGGGTGCAGGTGGGGGCTTCTGGCTGGGGCAGGGGTGTAGGAGGAGGTGTGAGGTGTAGGGTCTGGCCGGGAGGCACTTATCATGGGCAGTTCCCAGCCAGCAGCACAATGGGGTGCTCAAGCAGGCTGCCTGCATGCCGTGGCCCACGCCGCTCCCGGAAACGGCCGGTTGCTGCTGGCATGTCTCTGTGCGCCCCTTGGGGTGAAGGGTGCAGCGGGTCTCTGTGCACTGCCCACGCCCGTAAGCACCAGTTTCCAGCCAATGGGAGCTGTGAGGACGGTGCTGGGGCCAGCGCACAGAGACCCACTGCACCCCCCCCCCACTCCCAGCCCACCAGGGGCGCACAGAGATATGCCAGCAGCAGCCAGCCACCTCCAGGACTTTTAGCAGCTCGGAGATTGCGAGGGGGCAGCCAAAGAGCCTGGTGGGCCAGACAGAAGTGTTAGATGGGCCGGATCTGGCCCGCAGGCTGTATTTTGCCCACTTCTGCCCTAGCCTCTGTCTTCCACAAGCTGGGAATGGGTGATGGGATGGATCACTTGATGATTACCTCTTCTGTTCATTCCTTCTGAGGCACCTGGCATTGGCCACTGTCAGAAGATAGGATACTGGGCTAGATGGACTTTGGTCTGACCCAGTATGGCTATTCTTATGTTCATGTTCCATCAATTAAGATTAATTTTAAAAATACTCCATTACTTCAGTCTTATGGCGGATAGATTCTTGCATAACCTTTGTTTTTATTTAAGTCAATTTAGAAAATGCATGTCTAGATGATGCCATTATAAATTTAACTTATTGTTTTTAAAATTCCTTTTAAAAATGTTATTGAAAGCAATCCACACAGCCTGTTTCTGACAAATTTTGAAAGCATAGGCCAAAATATTCAAATTCAGGAGCCTAACATTAGACACCCAAACCCCCTTATAGAAAGTTTCACATTTAAATCAGCAGAACTACTGGACAGTTGGTAAAATCTTTGCAGGATCAAACCCTTAGGCCTAGTGCACAGATTTGTGTTGCTTTCAGTGGGCTTTGGATCAAGCCCCTCAAGAAAAGTGTCCTGGTCTTAGAGCAGGGACTGGAACCTCAGTCTTCCAGGAAAGTGTGCTAATCACTGAGCTATTTATTCTCACTCTCTCTGGCCCAATGAGTATTTAAGAAGGTGAGAGAGAGTGGCGTTCAAGCCCCTGCTCTAAATCAGGCAGAGTGGGGAGTTGAACCTGGGTGTCCCACATCCCAGGTAAGTGCTGGGATATTGGGTAAAAGGAAGATGCCTCCTCTTTTCTTGTGGGGGAGTAAGGAAGGGCTGACCTGGCTTTGGCACTTCACTCTAGGAGAGGCTTCACCTCTGAGTGGAGCTAGATGCGTGTCTCCAGCCCAGAGTTTGGCAATTAAGTCCATTTGAGAGGAGGGGCTTAGGTCCCACCCCTTTCCTTGGCATTTCCTACTGGCTAGCTTAGGTGGCTTCCCACTTAGCATGCTGACTTCTATGAATCTTAGACACCTAACTCTCCTCATACATTGTATAGTGAGTGTGGGTGACTAATTCAGGGCTGTACTCCACTGGGCTGCAGGGCACCCTAGAGTTAGGTGTTGCAAGTGAGCCTAAGTTCCCTTTGTCGATCTAACCCTAGTTCTCCCAGTACATATTCAACTGTTGTGTGACTAATGCTATTTTGCTGTTTGGTTTTGCTTTCATGATTCGTTTACTTTGGTATGATAAATGATGTCTGAGGTTAGATTTTTCTTGAACATAGCAACAATGACAATCAACTGCAAGACTGAGAAATTACTAGAGCTTCCAGACTTGGAATAACCTATTTAGTGAGTTATTTCCATGCACTGCTCTATAAGTTATTTGTAAATAAGCCATGAATATTATGATATATTATAGAGATGCTCATATTTGATGTACTGATCTAAATCAAAGTCTGACTATAATCCATCTTGTTGGGGAAGATGTGGCATGCATGCAAAATAATAGACTGATAGGGCTTAGGGCTTAAGAACAATTGGAGGCCTCAATGGCCTCTATATCCAGGATCTATGGAGAGGATAACCCGAGTGGGACTGTAGGGTAAAAGAGTGAACATTCTCAGTAGGCCCACAGCTGGGGAATTCCCTTACCACTTTCAGTCTGCAATGGAAAGCACATCTGTTACAGCCTTCATATGACTCCTCTGAGGACTGACCTGGCAACATTTCCCTTGAGATAAGACAAAATCTCCTATTTGGACAGACGTATGCTCCATCTGGCAATAATTCATATTAGCCATAGGTTGAAGAATATGAAATTAACAAAATATTCTCTCTAATTTTAAAACTAATTGAAACGGACTCACTTACTGAATGAACTAAACTAGGGAACGCACATACACTAGGGAAGGGGAAAATGCTAGTTTAGGCTGAGACACTAGGAGCTATTTATATGTTGATTGAGTCAGCCCTAATAAAGGAAAACCGTTGTGTGGACAGAGAAGGATTACTGCATATGCAAGAGTCAAGGGCCCAGGAAACTTATTTGCCTAGGAAAACATGAGTGACATTGTACAAATCCATGCAGTGCCATCACATAAGTGCTGAACAGCTCCATGCTGTCCATAAACACATTCAGCATTTGGTGTACAGAAAGGGACTTTCCCCAAAGAAAGGACACCCATGAGAACTTTGTGGTAGCTCTGCTAACTTCTGGAATCTTTCCTAGTTGGCCTGATGATGAGCAAACTTGTTGTTCTGTTCAACAGCTGTAGGGAACAGAATAAATACCATTTCACAGATTTTTGTGGTGTAACAAAAGCCTTTGATGCAGTCAGTCCCCCTGCATTTTGAAGTTCTTTGAAAATACAGATGCTCAACTCTGTGCGGGCATTATCTTATAATTCCACGATGACAGGCATATTTAGGTTAACAGGGCACAAGCAGGACAGCATCCCTATGCAATGCAGCACTTAAGCATGTGCTTATGTCCTATTAATTTAAAGGACTCAGGTACATAAAATTAAGCATGGGTTTGAGTGCTTTCTCAAATTGGGATTCTTGACCACTTATCTGCATGCTGTCACGAGGGTTCCTGCCCCAGGGTACTCACTAGGTCCTGGGCTGGGCCCCAGCACTCAGTTGGGCCTCTGTTCTGTGACATCTAGATTTCCCCATTTATTTCCCATCATAAGATGCTCATCCCTCAAGCTAAGCCACAAACAGTCTGCCCCTCCTGGGCTTGTCCATGAACAGAAACAGGAGAATTAATACAAGTGAATTGTCCCGCAACTGTGGGAAAGCTCTGTTCCTTCAAACAGCCCTTGTCAAGTGTGGCCCCCAAATAAGTTCACAGGCAAATATAGAGAAGTATTCCCCACAAAAGGTGAGTCAGCATCGGGCCCTTCCTTCTTGCAGGGAGGGGCTACCAGGCATCAGCCATCCAAAGAGCTCCCACCAACAGTCAGCCCTTTGTCCAAGAAGTCTCCTCCCTGGTCTGCCACCAAGAGTGCCAGGCTTCCCCATTTTAAGCGTCAGACCTGGAGGGAGGAATCTTACAGGTGTGGCAGGGGAGGGCCATTTAAGGCTACATCAGCTTATTAGCCTGGCAAACCACATAGTCAAACTCAAATACTTCTTCACAGTGGAATCTAGGAGAGCATTCACTGCAGCAGTGTCATCCAGTTCTTACCATCAGATCCAGATCTGAACCACATCCCCCAAAGCTGTAGGCTTTAACTGAAAACAGCTGAAGAAGTGCTCCTGTCTCTAGCACCCAGACACTCAGTTCCCAATGGGATCCAAACCCCTAATAAATCTGTTTTACTCTGTATAAAAGTTATATAGGGTAAACTCATAAATTGTTCGCCCTCTATAACACTGATAGAGTGGTAAGCACAGCTGTTTGCTCCCCCAGGTATTAATTACTTGCTCTGGGTTAATGAGTAAAAAGTGATTTGATTAAATATAACAAGTAGGATTTAAGCATGGGTTCCAAGTAGTAACAGACAAAAACAAAGTACATTACCAAGCAAAATAAAACAAAAATACAAAAGTCTAAGCCTAATACAGTATGAAACTAAATGCAGGTAAATCTCACCCTCAGAGATATTCCAATAAGCTTCTTTCACATACTAGACTTCTTCCTAGTCTAGGTCCAGCAATCACTCATACCTCCTTAGTTACTGTCCTTTGTTCCAGTTTATTTCAGGCATCTCTTTGGGGTGGAGAGGCTATCTTCTAAGACAGCTGAAGATAAACTGGAGGGGTTTCCAGGGCCTTTTATATTCTGTCTTGTGGGTGGAAATCCCTTTGTTCTCCTGTGGAAAATCACAGCAACAAGAGGGAGTCTGTAGCCACCTGGGCAAGTCACATCTCTATGGACGATTCAGCTTTTTGCAGGCCAACGCCATTGTTTACATGTTAGTTTGAATGTTCCCAGGAAAGCTCAGATGTGGATTGGCGTCTCCCAAAGTCTATTGCTATAGTTAAGTCCTCCCAATTACTTGAATAACCTCGTGTTGACCAAATCTGCCTTATGTGCTTCCTACAGCAAACACTTTAGAGCCCAATCTCATAACTTCATATATAAAAATGATACATGCATACAAATAGGATGAATATATTCAGTAGATCATAACCTTTGCAAAGATATGTTACAGGGCATATCTAGCATAAAACAGATTCCAGTAATGTCATATTTACACTCATAAGCATATTTCTATAAAGCATTATGGGGTGCAACGTCGCAAGAGCGACATGTTTTTCAGTGTATAGCAGCTTCTCCTCCTTGAACTGAGAGAATACAAACTCACCAAGGGCTAAAGAGAATGATAAAAGCGTCTTTTAACCTCACAAAACTCCCTTTGATCTTTTCAACCAGATAATTGGTGATAATTGCCTGTGAGTACAGAAGAAATGAATTTAAAGAAAGTGTTTCAACATTTACTTACCAATGCTAGTCTCCCACATAGCTGTATGTGCTTTTTAAGTTACTGAACCTTCCTGGACTCTGCAGTGTTGTCCTCCTGCTCTTGTACAGGCCACCACCTCTCAGGACTTTTTCCCTGAAGGTTTGGCTCCAGATTCAACAGTCCTTCCCCCTGGCATAAGGGTATTCTGCATCACCTTTTCCCAGTGGCCACAAGTAAAACCAGGCCCTCCCTCTACTCTGTGTTGCAGTCCAAGGATTCTGGGGCAAGCTGCTAAGGGCTGCTCCCTTGAACTCTTCACTATCTCTCTGGATTTCTTCCTATCATAGCCTGCCTTCCTCCAGGCCCTTTCCCTCAGTCCCTCCCTGGGCTTACTATACATCTGTCTCTCTCTAGGCTCTCCCTCCCTTCCTTCACTTGCTAGTAGCCAGAGGGGGACTACAGAGCTCTTCCTGGATTGTCCTACAATCACCTTTGTGCATTGGCTTCCTCCTTTGATGCTCACTATGCAGTTTCCCTCCCCCCCGCTGGGCTTCATCTTTACCTAGGCTCAGCCCACCCTTTATATGACTTAATTGAGCTAGCTAGCTCCGGTTAACCCTTTTAGTGCCAGTGGATATATAACCCATTACAGACCCATAACACTGATGCCATATTGTTAGACTGAAGAGGGAGCACCTACCATTCTGCATATGTGTTTGTATGTGACTTTTTGTAACATGATTTGATTAAAAGTACAGTCCAACATTTTCAATTCTGGGTGCCTAAGCTTAGGCAGCTAGGCTTTAATTCAGCATGCCACTTCAGCAGCACTATTCACCTTCTCAGAAGTGGATTAAGATTTACTGGGGCCCTGGGCTGGAGCAAGTGGGAGGCTCTCGGAGTGGGAACCGAGGCCCCACCCCCATTCCATCCCTTCCACCTGCAGCACTGCCCACAGCCCTATCCTGTTTGGCCCCTTCCCTCACAGCCCCACCCCTGTTCCACACAGCCCTGCTCCATTCTGCCCCTTCCCCCACAGCCCCACTCACTCCTTTCCCTCTGCAGCTCTGAGACTGGAAACCTCTGTGTCTTCTCCCCAGCCCCCCAGGGCCACCACAGGGAGCGAGAGCTCCTCCAGCCCCAGGGGGCACAGCTCGGGGAGATTTTTCTGGGGCCCTAAATTGGCTAGGGTCTCTGAGCATGGGCCCTGTGCAGTAATCTGCCTGTGCACCTCATAAGTCTCAGTAGGTATTTAAGTACTTTGCTGAATCAGGCCCTGTCAAAGAGAGTGACTCCCCAGCCAGCACCCCACACTTGATTGGGCGTGGCATAGCAGGTTCTCCTTTGGCATCACCAGCCACTCCAGCCCTGCAAAGGTCTGATTGTTCTTGTGAGTCTTTAGTCTTGCTCATCATGAGTGAGCAGGACTCATTTTTGGGGGGGGAAGGGGCAATTCATTTTACAATAGTGTTTAAAATCTCTCCCTGGTGAGGTGAAGGGTATTTGAATCACACATTCCATCTCCCATGTTCAAACTGTTGTAGCTCCTGGTGCCTGCTTGGGCCTTGCAGTGAAAATGAGCAAGTGAGCAAGGTGGGGTGGGGTGGAAGAGCGACTGATAGAGGGAGGTGGGGCCTCCGGTAAGGGGGCAAGGCAAGACTGTTTAGTTTTCTGGAATTAGAAAGTTGGCAACCCTAGAAAGATTAGGGGGACTTGAACCAAAAGATTTTCCACAGCCCCGGTGAGTACCTTAATCACAGGGCTAAAGGTTTTAAGGGAAATCCTCCTTCTCTCCACTGGGCTGTTTTGTATAGATCTAGGCAGATTCTGAGCATATTTAGCTGAGTGGGCCCTGAACATGAGTTAGGCAGAGGACTGCCTATCATCCTCTGGTTCACAGATTGCTAGCAAAGAGAGGTGTTTAAGTCCAGGCTGCAGGAGGCACCTATCTCTGGGAGAGGGTGGGGCTTAAGACACTCCACTCTCAACAGCTCCTGGTGGCAAGCTAAGGGGGTAAGCCACCCTGCCCAGTAGCTTTGTGGACAACCTTCTACGGTGCCTCTCTCTCCCCATGGATTTTATAGGGAGCCAAGGAGCCTAACTCACAGCCTAACCCTGTGGATCACAGTATTCCTGGATTTTCTAGGCACCTAAAATTTAGGTGCTATGACCCTCAGTATTGGAACACCTAAGTCCCTTTGTGGATCTGGGCCTAAATTCATATTTAATCACTCAAGTAAGTGGCTTGATTTTCAAAAGTTCTGAGTGCCATTTGCTTCAATGGGAGCTGCAGGTGCTCAGCAACCCTGAAAAAAAATCAAGCCACTAAGTTAGGTGCCCAGTATGGATTTAGGTGCCTGACTTTAGGCACTCATGTTTGAAAATGGTTAACCAGATGCTTTTTTGCAAGTTCTGTCATTTGTTCAGTATAAGTGGTATGTAAATTGTTATTAGTGCATTAATAGCACAAACCTTTCCTCCAGTCCTAATTAATCATATTTGTCTTATATTCAAGTAGCCAGATTCAGGAGTGCCAGATTCAGGAGTGCCAGAACCTCGAGGGGGGGGGGGAAGGGGACACAATGCCCTGCCCCTTCCCCCTTTGTGGGCTTGCCCCCTGCTCCTCCTCCTCCTCCCCTGACCGCCCGTCCCCTAGCCAGGATGGAAGCCGGAGCTGGGCCACGGTAAGAGCCACCCAGGGATCTCAGGCTGCTGTGGGGAGCCCCAGACCCTCCATCTGCTCTGGGTGGTGTGCCCCAGGGGCAGGGACACAGGCCGAGAGCTGCTCTGGGGCACCCAAGCCCCCCGGCCAGGGCAAGTGGAGGGTTCAGGGATCACCAGTAGCCCAGGCTCCCTGGGTGGCTCTTACAATGGCCCAGCTTGACTTCTGGCCTGGCCAGGGGGCGGGGCCTGGGGGGGGGGGGGAAGAGGTGCAGGGGTGGGGGCCACTAAGAGGAACCAGGCCTGATGATGAGAGGGAGCAAAGGCCCACCTCAGCCCCCCTACTGAAAAAAGGCTGGCACTGCCAGCAAGGGCAGTGCTTCATAGTGGGGGAGTTGATCACCTTATCAGCTCCCCCACCGCTAAGCACAGCCCTTGTCTGTGCCACTTTGCGCCTGCTTGAGGCTTGCAGTTTTGGGGGGGGCAACACGGCCCCTGTCCCCCAAACTATGCCCTTGTTTAAAAGTGTGTGGGCATGGCCCCCTGACTCTCTGATGCTTCTGGCCTGATTTCAAATGTGCTGATCACCCGCATATCCCATTGAAATCAATGGGAACAGCAGGCACACAATACCGTTGAGAAAAATCAGATGAAGGGAAATTAAATACATGAGAATTTATAAGCTGTATTGGCATGTGCCCATAAATCAGAGAGTAGACAAATAAGTTTTAAGCTAGGTTGCATATCAGCATACACCTTAACACTGCTGTGTCATGAAATTCACGTCTATATAAACCAAGGAGGGAGCTGAATGCTTGATAAATTATATACTGGTTATTTATTTATTCATTTGTCTCTTTTACTATTCAGGATAATTTTGCCATCAGTAGCCATTTTGTTTATTAATGCTGCTTTCTCTCTAATGTTTAAAAGTTCTTAGTATCTTGAGATCTAAAATGGTGCCAGATTCTTGAGTATCATCTAGGTAGTGGCCTTTGGAAAAGGTGAATCAAAATAATGATGACAAAGAGTGGCTTTAAATTGTCTAAGTAGGGAAAATGACAAAACTGAGCCAAGTTAGTAAGTTGAGACTAATGGGGAAAGTATTTTCATTTGGTAAAAATAAGGTATAAGTAAAACCACCACACTTTTCTGAAATGTCTATTTTCATAATTGCAACAAGAAAAGGTCACATACATACTAGCTTTGAGATAACACACACATAAATCACGCACAGCTCTACCCCCAAAAAACATTTTTGTTTAATGAGCAAATTGCAACAAGATATTCCAATCTATAGATTCAGATTCATACGGATATTTTCATACTTTTTAAACCAAGATCTACTCTCTTAGCTTTCTACATTTAATAGGATGAATTATTTCATAAGAATAATTCACCGCCCCATCTCTATATGCATAATGTCAAAATGTGCTTAAGCAAGATAAATTCAAGCATTTCCTCTTTAATTTGACTGTGGTAGGAATATGAGAGAGATTGTCTTTATTTTGTACTTGTATTTTGTATGCTGCAAAGTCCTGTGAGTGGAAGCCAGGAAATGGTTTGCGACAAGATTTTTGAAAATAAATTACAAGTATGTAAGTTGATATTTAAAGTAGACTTCAAAGTTAGAGCAGAAAACTAATAATTGGTATATTTACATAATGCTGTCAAACATGACTAGTGATGATTGTGGTATTAATACCAGTAATTCTTCTTGGAAGCAATTAAACTTGGCATTGTGATCATTATCTAATGTGTTTATTTCAGCTACTGTAATTGTTTTTCTAAATCCATAAATTTCTTGAGTTAATTATAAACAAATTGGCATGCTTAATTAATTGGCCCAAATAATAATGTATTATTTTGTGTGTGTGTGTGTGTGTGTGTGTGTGTGTGTGTGTGTGTGTGAATGATAACTAGTTAACAGCAATGATGCAGTTGGATTAATGATACCAAACACAGTAACCTTATTAATACCATGACCTTAGCCTGTATTCAAAAAGGAAAAGAAAAATAGCTCCTTTCAGTGTAGAAACAAGGAGCATTCTGCATTATGGGCCAAATTATTCTGTCAGTCACTGAATTCAATCAAATTACTCTGGATTTACACCATGCAATGGATGAATCTGGCCCACATATATTCCAAGTACAGCATAAGTAAGACTAAGATTTTGTTGTAGGTATTTTTAGTAAAAGTCACGGACAGATCGTGGGCAATAAACAAAAATTCACAGAAGCGTGCGATTTTTACTAAAAATATCGTGTGAGAGACAAACAGAGTGCTGCCGGAGCTTGCAGCTGCTCCAGCCCCCTCTGTGCTCCTATGGCAGGGGCTGACTGCTGCTGATCCAACCCCTGCTGCTACTCCGGCAGGCTGGAGACCACTGCTCTGGTGGACCAGCGGCCCTGGGACTGGCTGCCGGTCAGCTGTTCCAGTAGCCCCATGGCTGGCCGCCAGTCAGCTGTTCCAGTGGTTGCTGCTCCAGCAGTCCCAAGGTTGACAGCTGCTCCAGCCCTGCCCCAGAAGAATCTGTGACCTCCGTGACAGAATCATAACCTTAAGCATAAGCAAAATACCCTACCTTGACTGAAAAGCCATGTCATGTAATCTTGCTACCTCATACAAAGGTATGAAATATAGTTGTTTCCAGGCTCGCACAAGAAAGGAAGGGAAAAAATGAGTTCTCTCTAGATAAATGTAGTTCTGTAGTTTTTACATCTGTAATAAGGATAAATGATCTCAGCTTCTGCTAAAGACTCACAGCTTCTGAAAAGATTATGATTTGTATCCTTTAACTTTCAAAAGGAACAATGTTTTCTTTTAAAAAATATTGGCAAGATTCATTATTAGCCACATATGCCTCTCGTAGGCTGGACACTAACCGGCAGCTTTTTACAGCAAGATTGTTTATGAGAGGCTATTAGAAACACAGTGACCATTTATTTTATACTTATGAAGAGTAGTTTAACGGGGTGAAGACTAATGTTACATTACAATATCACAGAAAACTAAAGCTTTCATCATGGAATCATAGAAGTGAGGAATGGAAAAGGTCCATCATTAGTTCATCCCATTGCCAATGCAGAGTTGTTCTCTACAGTTTATTTCCTAGTGTTTTGTTCCATCTAATTTTAAAAATCCAAAGTAATGGAGTCCCCACTACTTCCCTAAAGATACTATTTTACAGCTTAATAGATGTCAGTGATCAGTCCTAATATTTAAATTTAAGTTTTTTCCTTTTTTAATTTTATCCTATGATTCCTCATTAAAACTCCTTAAAGCTGGCAAAATATTTTTGAGCAAAAATTGTGATGAAAAATGAAGATTCTGTGACACTGGAACATTTTGCAAATTCATATAGATTTTGCTGAATTATTTTAGACAAAAAAATCCTCCAAATATTCCATCATAGAAATGAACTTGTTTAATTAAAAAAAAAATAAAGGAAATTTCTGAATACATTAAAAATGCTTTAAATCAAAACAAAATAGTTTGACTCCAAATAATCCCCCCCTTTTTGATTCACCAAAAATTAAAAAGAGTTCAACCCAAAATATTTTTCTTTTCTGGAATTGCCAGTGAACTGAAAAATCCATTGTTTGTTTACTTCTAGTTCTTATTACTACAGATAATACTTCACTGGAGCTTTCCCCCTAAGATGTTTACATGTTTAGTCACGAGGTAGATATAGCATAACAAAATTACCAATATGTTATCTATACCAGGTTTCACATTAATTTGTTACATTTCAGGATGCTTAAGCAAAAGTATAGACTTCAGACTTGTTAAAAATTGTTTTCTTAATCAAGTCTTATTAATCAATGACAAGCCTATCTAATTCTATACTATGCTGGGAGGTGGTTTTGGTGCCAATATGGGAAGATCATTTTCAATTTGAACCCATTTCATTGGCAGTCTGGTGGTTTTGTTTATGGCCATTTGTCTCATTCTGATAGTGTCAGATCCGTTGCTGTAACAATGCTGTAAGCTCATGTGATAGCTCCCATCAGGTGCTCTGTTGCTGGCCACTCACTGGACTGCTGTGAGGGGAAGCCAAGCCTCTGGGTCCTTGGATGTTTTAAGGCTCCAGAGCCAGAACAGACCCTCGCCACTGCCCCAGTCTTGGGGTCCCCAGGACACACTCTTGGGGCACAGACCTGCAAGCCTAACACTCCCTTCTGGAATCCACAGTCCAGGTGACTTTTCATCCTCACACTTAAACCCATCATCTGTTTGTCTTCCAGAATCCCACCCAAAGATATGAGCCGTCTGAGTTACAGTTTAACTCACAGGTTGCAGTGTGTTAACTGTGAGCATACACAGAGCAGCACAGATTCTTTTGCTAATACTCTTTTGCTTAAATCATATGAAGCAGAGTACAGATCACATAGAACACCAATATCTTAACTGCAAGGCCCCTTCCTATCTCATCCTTTCCTTGGGAATCCTTCAGGACTCTGAGCTGAAGAAGGCAAGCAGGAGCCTCTACATACTGAGTTAATTCTCTCTTCCCTCCACACTTGGAGAAAAAATGGCGACAGGTAAGGAGAGATAAGCTCCTCCCTTATTATAACTTCTAGCCCCCTTTCTCAGATGGCGTCCTGCTCAGCCTCTCCAGGTGACCAAAAAACCCACCCAGGTGACTTTGTTTCCTCTTCTCACCTGCTCTTAGGTGCCAATCATAGAAGATTAGGGTTGGAAGAGACCTCAGCAGGTCATCTAGTACAACCCCTTGCTCAAAGCAGGACCAACCCCAAATAAATCATCCCAGCCAGGCTTTGTCAAGCTGGGCCTTAAAAACCTCTAAGCATGGAGATTCCACCACCTCCCTAGGTAACCAATTCCAGTGCTTCACCACCCTCCTTGTGAAATAGTTTTTCCTAATATCCAACTGTAATGGCGCCCTCCTGGCTCCTCCACAAAACTCAGTCGGAGACCACCTCAAGTGTATGTACCAGTGCTCTTTTATTCCTTTGTTCTAGTTCCCACCACCACTATTTACACTTTCTTCAGGCCAACACCCTGGGGGACTGCTAGCTTTCCCTACCAACAGGGACCTAGAGCCGTACGCTCCTACCTTTCCTGTGTCCCCCCTCCCCCTCCCTTAGTTTCCCTCCTGCCAGCTTTATTATATGGCCGGCCGGCTGATTAGGCCCGCAGGTGCTGATGCTCAAGTAATCAGGGCGTGGTCTCCCATGCCAGACCCTTAATTGGAGAGGGGCTAACAGGACCTGGCCAGGCTCTCCTGGCCAGCACCCTGTTACACCAACCTAGACCTCCCCCACTGCAACTTGAGACCATTGCTCCTTGTTCTGTCGTCTGCCACCACTGAGAACAGCCGAGCTCCATCCTCTTTGGAATCCCCTTTCAGGTAGTTGAAGACTGCTATCAAATCCCCCCTCGCTATTCTCTTCTGCAAATTAAATAAATCCAGTTCCCTCAACTTCTCATAAGATATGTGTCCCAGCCCACTAATCATTTTTGTTGTCCTCCGCTGGACTCTCCAATTTGTCCACATCCTTTCTGTAGTGGGGGGGAGGGGGCAGAGGAATGGAGCAAAATTGGATGCAATACTCCAGATGTAGCCTTTCCAGTGCCGGATAGAGGGGAATAATCACTTTCCTCGATCTGCTGGCAATGCTCCTACTAATGCAGCCCAATATGCCATTAGCCTTCTTGGCAACAAAGGCACACTGTTGACTCATATCTAGCTTCTCATCAACTGTAATCCTCAGGTCCTTTTCTGCAGAACTGCCACTTAGCCAGTTGGTCCTCAGCCTGTAGCAGTGCATGAGATTCTTCCGTCCTAAAAGCACTTGCCTTTGTTGAACCCCATCAGATTTCTTTTGGCCCAATCCTCCAATTTGTCTAGGTCACTCTGGACCCTATCCCTACCATCCAGAGAATCTACTCCCCCCTCCCCACCCCCAGCTTAGTGTCATCCGCGAATTTGCTGAGGGTGCAATCCATCCCATCCTCCAGATCATTAATGAAGATGTTGAACAAAACCGGTCCCAGGACTGAACCCTGGGTACTCCACTTGATACCGGCTGCCAGCTCAACATTGAGCCATTGATCACTACCTGTTGAGCCAGCTTTCTATCCACCTTATTGTCCATTCATCCAATCCATACTACTTTAACTTGCTGGCAAGAATACTGTGGGAGACCATATCAAAAGCTTTGCTAAAGTCAAGGTATATCACATCCACCGCTTTCCCCATCCACAGAGCCAATTATCTCATCATAGAAGGCAATTGTTTAGAGCTACTCCCTTTCAATGGAAGAACACTTCAACAGCCCTGTTTTGTTATGCTTTTGCCAACAGCCTGTGGAATTTCAGCTCTATGTGGAGGCAAACGGACAACAGAGAAGGAAAAAGGTTGCACATTCAGAATGGAGTTTGCAGCCTGGTAAAGTTACCTAGATCTCATAATCTCACGCAGAATTCATAAATTGTACAACAGATTCCGAAGTCATCACATCTCATCCAAAGCCCTTTAAAGTCAGTGGGAGTCTTTCCATTTACTTTGGTAGACTTTGGATTAAGTCCAAAAATCTTGATTACAGTTTTTTCCCCTATTTCAAGCAATCTTTAAAACAAAACTTTGTCCCTTTCACCCAAGTACATGTCTCATCACAACAAGCAGCAGCAAGTTTCTTTTTCTAATGCTCCTATTTCGATTTCCAGCTCCCTGTAGTATTCACTGGTCACTTCCATGACCACCACAGCTCCAGGTGGGGTAACTCGGTTGCTGACAAGGAACTGTTTCGTTATGACTTGGATGTAACTGCCACCCTTCATTTAAGATAGTTGTAAGAAGCCTCTACGCTTCTTTATGGAACAAGGTAATTCAAACAATAGGAGCCTCCACCCAAAAGGCAGTCACATGTCATGGCCCAAAACAAAGGCACATATGGGCACAAGAGTTTCACTGAGATTGTTTTAGTAGGGCAGCAAGAAGCACCACAGATACAGAAGGAAGAGAAAGTCAAGGACATAGCCTGAACAAGCACTGGGAGTGAGGCCTTGAAAAAAGCCTACAGGGAGGTTTTTTGGAAGAAGGATGGGGGTGGGTAGAGTACTAGATGAAAGAGACTTGGAACAAGCAAGGAAACGGTCTTCTGCTGTTCAAAGAAACAGTTCCTTTTGACACTGCCATATCTCTTCTTTGTAAAGGCCATTTTTAAGTTTTCTGGTCTTCATGCAAACTCATTATAAATTAGATACTCAGAGTTATAAAAGTAAGTTTAAAAAAAAAGATAACAGTTTTGGAAGGGATAGAATAATAATACATCCTCTAACCAATGGAGGTTAGGTAAAAAACATTTCCTGGGGACAGGTTATTCTGTAATCACCTGCTGGAGGATTTCTTGCACCTTCTTCAAAAGTGTCTGCTGCTCTCCACTCTCAGAGACAGGATACTGGACTAGATGGATTGGTAGTCTGATTCGATATGATAATTCCTATTTTATTAACCAGATTATTTAATCAATATGAGGTTGCCCGAGTCATCCGTTTCCTGACAGTTTTAGCTGGTTTCACCACCAGTCTTATACAACAGCTATAGAAATCTTTAATCTCTCTGTCAGTACCTGTATATTATTCTTTGATTCCATCATCATTTATAAGCTGGGAATACTTGCCTGTGTACTTCTAAGCCTCTGCAGGCATTTGGTTCCTTATGGCTGGGTTCATCGTGAAGATTTTCATTTCACAATGGATTTCAAGATAAACATTAAATATTTCATCCAGCCTTTGAGATAACGTAGATGCCTTGACACCTTTGTTTGCTATCTATTAAGTATATTCATTAATCAACATTTTTTCATTTCTAATAAAAGAGGATATATTAAACTCTATAGGCTACCTTGAAGTTAGTTACTTAGCAACAGAATTCCCTCTCACAGTGACCCTTGTCATTTTCAGGGCTTTATGTCCAGAATAAATAGCTGTAATTCTCTGTGTAATCATTCTGAAAATTTTAATCAGTTCCTTCATTCAGGTTTGATTCCCTATCACATGGATTTATTTGTGAAATTTTTCTGAATCTTCCAACATTACTACAACATCCTGTAAAATATAATTAACATTTTACAGTTTCAAATCACTCATTCTAACCAGATTATCAAAAATGTGTTCCTCTTCCATCAGAGCATCAGGAGAGAGAGAGTGTGTGTGTGTGTGTGTGTGTGTGTGTGTGTGTGTGTGTGTGAGTGCCTGTCACGCAGAGTTTCACTGTATACCCCAGTGAAAGACAAACTACCTTGCCATTAGATTTTGGTTTTACTTCTGAAGGTCAATAATTTCTCTTCTGAATACCTCTCCCCACATACACAAACTAATTCCTGGATATTAGTCCTTCACATTTTGGGGATTTTGTAATCAGTCATCTTCTAGCCATGCTCTGTGTATTTAGCTCATTTAGTCTAACATGTTGGAAGACCAGTATAATCAGTCATTGTGTTTGGAACTAGAGAGTCCAGAGGCAAATTAGAAACAGCTCTGTTTATCAGGCAATAAATTCAATAACATAAATGAAGGAGCTGGAATCTTCTGGTTAACTCCAGATCTCCACCCACACAACTGTCCCAGGGCTACTGAGTGACAACCAGTGGTGGAGCTAATGGGAAGGAGGGGGTCTGGCCCCCTCTTCCGGGTCTTTAAGTGTATGTGTGGTGCCTTTTCAAGCATATGATACCATTGACAAAAGGAGGTGTATAATGTGACTTTTCACACGGGGCTGGAGTATGAGCCTGCCCCACACTCACCTGGCAGTGGCAGCTCCTGTCCTGCAGAGCAGAACTCAGCCCAGCTTCCTGCTCTGGGCACTGGATCATGTGGGCCATGTTGCAAAGCCATTGACTCATGATGGAGGGGTAGGGGGCTGAGCCAAGCCTGAATGGTGCTGCAACTCCATGCACCAGGTTGCAACACTCGGAGCGGGGAGCTGGGCCTAACCTCAGGGGCAGGACCAACTGCTCTTGGGTGAGTGTGGGTGGGCTCGTTCTCTGGCAATGACCCATTGCCCCCACTGGTCGCAAAAGCTGGCTCCGCCACTGGTGACAACACACTTAGCCAAGGATGGAAGCAGAACTCCCCAACTGGCTGAATGTAACCTGAGAGCGTGATACAGTTACATTGAAACTTCTAACATCTGATTAATCCTTTTGTGGGTACCAAAAAGTGAAGGCAAGCATATGATTTTGATGGTATTAGACCAAGCAGTCTTGCTTCGGTTCTTTTTTATGTACTGAAAGGTCAAACAGAATTATAAACCAATCATCTTTTTTTTCTATATATTTGTAAGTGTATACACCCATATTACATCACAAACCATACATACATTGATATTTTTATACTATCGTGTAGTCTTTGTGCAGGTGCTTGTCAATGGAAATGAGCTCAGGTACATTACAGTACTCACAGAACAGGATCCTATAAAACAGTGCACAAGTTCAAATTCTAATTGTACAGAAGGTCTGTAATAAACTGTACAAAAGAAGATGAAATTTTACCACTTACCTCTTTAGTAGTGGCTTTCCATTGTGTCGCAGACTGGCTATTACAGCTGAGTAATGTTCACATTGACAGTCTAGTTCTTACATGTTATCGTGAACTCAAAAATGGATTCACTGTTCAATTTCTACTCAAAAACTGCCCCTTTCCCCACTTAAATACATCTATTTCCGAGTGAAATCAAGCACATTCTGAGCAAAAGATAGCTTTGAAATATGAAGGGTGATGTTTTTGAAGCAAAAAGCAGCCATTTCACCAAGTTTTTCAGGAAAGTACCATTTGGGGTGTGCAAAGGTGTCCAGAATGAAATGGTGCATGATTTCTCATAGAAAACATTCCAGGTTTTCCCCTAATCTCTACTGATCATGTACAGTGTTTGAACTTTATGCTTATACAGCTTGATGGTTTAATCTCTCACGTGCCATGGGAGTTAGGGTTATTGAATCATCATAATTTAATCTTAGATAAATCTATGAAGTATCTAGCATACTTTTGAGTGCTATAAAATAATGCCTGTAGGAGCACAAATAAACGAATGAATTAGCAAAGTAAAATTATCCTTTGAGCACAGCAATTTGAGCAATTATCCAAGAGCTACAAATGTACTATTAATACTACCTTAAATCAGACAAGACAGTTTAGAATGATTTGTGCCTGTGATAACTGAACATTGGTTGGTGCTTGGCAGAGCTGGGTGAAATATTTCAGCTGAAGTGCAAAAAAGGCAGATTCAGTGACAACAAAGCATTTCACGAATTTGACTCAGGCCTGGTCTACACTGGGGGGGGGGGGATTGATTTAAGATACACAACTTCAGTTATGAGAATAGCGTAGCTGAAGTCCACATATCTTAGATCGACCTAGAATAACTTACTTCGCGTCCTCGCGGCACGGGATCGATGGCCGCCACCCCCCCGTCAACTCTGCTTCCGCCTCTCGCCGTGGTGGAGTTCCAGAGTCAACAGCAGAGTGATTGGGGATCGATTTATCCGCGTCTACACTAGACATGATAAATTGATCCCCGATAGATCAATCACTACCCGCCGATCCGGCAGGTAGTGTAGACCTACCCTTAGTTATACGGCGTTGTTGATGTTAAGATGCCCCCTCCCCCAAAACAATTCTGAGGTAGTCAACAGGTTCCGTTTTGATATTTTCGAAACAAAGTGTTGTTTTTCAGTCCAAAATTACTTTAGTAATTTCCATTTTATTTAAAAACAAATTAAGAACATTTAAAAAATGCTCAAAATAAAAAAAATACCTTATAATAGTAAATCTACAAATCTGAACATTCATCAAGCCTGAAATCCTGATTATACAAATTTGTTTAACAAGAAATATTAGGGCCTGGCTCATAAAATTTGCTTAGTAGATGGACCAACCATTTCCATGCAGGAATAGAGGGAAGTTTTTCCATAGCCTTTTAAAGGGGGAAAAAAAACCTCCCTTTCACGGACTTACACTAGCAAGTGAGTGGAATTTAGACTTGCCCAAATTGCGAACTGCTATATGGATTTCTCTCTCTTTCTGTAACTTTAGTAAGCAAAGTATAATGTTTCTAAGAAGGAAATTACATACTGCCCAGGCCTAACACCAGAGACGCCCCAATATTAACAAGTAGGAGAGTAAGGATGTGATAGTAGTAGATATGTTACTACCAATACAAAAATATATAATAGAGTTTTTCTTTGCAAGTCACTCACTCTCTGTAGTTGATCATAGCTGTACATTTCCAAGAGGGTAAAGGTCAATGGTTCTCTTGTGGGCCATCAGTAGATTATGCGCTTTCTCCTGAAAGATGAAATGCAGAAGGTACAGCTCGGGGGAGTAGTGGGGAGAGAAAGTGTGTGCAAAAGTGGTGCCTATAGGAGACAAAGACCCAAGCACGTCAATCCCATTGATTTCATTGCCCCAGTCATGGCACCAGTCCACTTTTAGGTACAAGTTAGAGCTCCCTGAACACTACCAAGCCGCCTTTCTCCTGGTCCTGCCCCTTGCATTGGGGACTCACAAGGTTGGAGGAGGGTGTAGGAGCTGATATGGCAGTTCTATGCCATTCAAGGATTCCCCTATATAGGATTTCTTGATCAAGGAAGTAATCAATTAAGCTGCTTTGTGCCATCAGAGCACCCTAGGAAACTAAACTCATGGTATCAACAAGATCTGCGTATGACAGAGAACACGGTGCTCTGCAGCGCTGTCTAGTAATGTCCATTATTTGATCTATATTTAGAGGACAGAACAGATGACCCAGTAGGTCTTTTCTGTCTCTAATTTCTATATTCTTTCTCACTGGATATTGCAGTTTTAAATCAAACTGCCACAGGGTAAATCCTCCTTCAATATTTCTGTTTTATAAAGGTACTATAGGTCTGACTTTTCTCTCTATAAGGGTCACTGCAGAGGAATTTTCTAAAATCTCCAGATTTAAAGTCTCAGTTAGAAAGGTATTGCATTTGGGGGTTATAAGAGACAGTGGATTCTGGTGTTATTATAGCCTATCCAGTTTTTTTGAAGTTGGTTAAAAAGCTTTTGGTCTTTTCTCTGCTCAGAACTTCTGCAACAATTTCATTCTGTCTCAGTGTCCTAGAAACAGTCAAGTTTATTATCAGGCTCAGAGATTTTCTGTCAGAGGTGGAGGTGAGCCATACACTTTTGTCCCTATCCTTATCCAGCCATTTCCCCTCTCCATTTCTGAAAATTTCAAGGTTCCTTGGCAGCTCAGTCTGTTAACTGAAGCTGATGGTTTCCATATTTTGTACAACTCTGTGCTCCTCTACTGATTATCAAGCTAATAATTCTCCTACACAGTTGTCTGGTTTTAGCTTTTGAATGCTCGGTTCCAGGACTAAATGGTTTTATATCGCTATGTGATCGGATATTGTTGTTGTTATAGCTCTAATAGCTCCATGTAAATAACAGTTTTCTGATTTTTAAGATCAAGAAGACCCTTACTTTCCTGTGCAGCCATGTAGCAAGTCACATCTGGCTTTAAACAAGATGATGAATCTACACTGAAAAGAAAATTTTTCAGTTCACTCTTCCAGCATTTGATCTGATATTTTTTCTTCCAAGCTTTTTTTAAATTTAAATTTACCAAAATATGCATTAACACATTTCATTTTTATTACCAGATTTAAACCTATGTGATGCAGTATATGTAAAAATCACATGGGTTCAGAGTATAGGTTTGGGGTGATTTTACATCTTTAGTGTGAAATAGTTAACTGTTGCATCACTATTTCTTTTGCACTGCTCTGAATTCTGTGTTGCCTTTGCTCAGACTTGCTCCATGACACGGTTTATTGTGATCATAGTAAACCATGCAGGCTGTGTGGTTCCATTGGATTCCTCCATGCCATCATAACTGGTTTGTTTAGCCAGCGTTGACAATAGTAAATGAGCTTTTATATCCGTTGTATGCATTTTTAACATGTTGGTAACATCAAGAATATATGATAATGGTATTTTTCTTAACAAGAATGTTCACAATGTCTTTTATTTAGTAAAAGTGAGTAATGTGAGCTGAAAGCGGATCAAATGAGTTGATGAATAACAATATCTCAAATTTCCTAGAATTAGAAGAATTTGCCTTTCTGAAACTACCTACTGTTATTTAAGAACAAAAACATGGAGTTTTCTGCAAGATACAGGAAGATTCGCATGTTTCCTTAATTACCTGCTCAGGCTACATGAAAGGCAATGCACACTTCAGTGGCTTCAATTCACATAGTAATTCATATTAAATTCTGATGAACTACAAAGGTACAAGACGTGTCAGACTTTGGAAAATTACTGTTTACACAATCAATGTGTTTGTTTAAAAACAAAAACAAAGCAAAAACAAACTACAGTCAAAACCCAGGCAATTTTTTGCATAGCCACATGAGAGACCTGTTCGTAAAGAGCTAGCACACTACACAGCTTTAAATTGCTAGGTTTGCCAGAGCAAGTAATCCATGCCAATGGTAACCACTGTTATTTGTTTACATATATATCAAGGGAGAAATTTTTCCCAATTGTGTCTGGCTACTACAGCCTGGCAAGAAAGATATTAAAGTTTCAGGATGTGGACTTAAGCAATGGATCAGATTAATCTAAGGATCCATGTATTATAATCTCAGCGTTTAGGGGCTCATAAATGCCATCCAGGCTATCAGCAGCGCTCATGCCATGATACCAGTCAGTTTCAGTACATTGCACACCAGTAGAATCTTCATCATTGTTGCCAAAGGCCATTTAAAATATATAGTTGGCATCAAGTTGTGCTATCCCTTTATACATTTTGCCCAAAACAGGAAAATCCTTCTGCTGAATATTACATTTTATATTGATGATATTATGCATTTTATCATTGTAAAATGTTCAAAATAATGTAGAGTTTTATCCCTTCTTAACATAACAATCTGTGGCTGTATATGCCCCACAAGCAAAACATCAGATGATGATAATTATAAGCCTCCAGACAACAGTTCAATTAAAATTCAGGCAACAGAAAATGTTACTATTTTTCACCGAGCAGCCAAAATGCAGATGCTACACTTGGAAAATGAAGCTCGGAAGATATCTGGGTCATGCAGTTGCCAAGCATGCCCTTTGGATAGCTAGATTTGGGGATTCATATTTACATTTCACACCATAACAAACAAGACCAGGAAATATCAATTGCATGTTTACGGGATTGTATTTGGGGACTGCAGTGCTACTGTTTTTAAAACTGTAAGTGATGTCCTGGAAAGCTTAGTCTCTGCTTATGTGCCTGATATGAAAATTTAACATACCAGTAAAGAGGGTTAAGGCAGTATGATTGGTTTCAGTTTCCTTAGGCACTGTACACACCTAAATGCTATGGAACCCCTAGGAGATTTTAAAAATTGCAGCTCCAGATTATGGAATCACCAGAACATTTAGCCTAAGGTTTTCAGGGTTTTTTCCAGAGCCTATGGCATTCTAACTCAAAGAACAGATTGAAGGACAGATTCTGCCAATCTTATATTGAGTAGTATCTTACTCCACATGACTACTTGTCGAGTACAGTACTACTCAGTATGAGTAAGGATGCCAGAATCTGGCCCAGAATATAAATTCAGCTTAATGGTTTTGTTTAGCCAGTTCCTCTCTCACTCTCATAGTTGCGGACAATAGGCCAAATGCTGTCCTTGGAGAAGGGCTTGTAACTTCTGTTCAAGTTAATGGATCCAATTTCGCTCTCAGTCACATCAGTGCAGTGCCTGTGATTTCATAGGGACTGCACTAACCTAATTAAGGTCAGAAGGTAGTCCAACAGGAGACAGAGTTTTCCAGGCATTTCCAAGGGTAGAATTTGATTTTTAATGCTACAGGAAATTGAAGTTCAAACTCAGCTGAAGTATATAAATTGCCTACTTATAGAGACTCATACCTAGGATGTTTCTGTATGTGTTTAATAAGATTCCTACATTAGTTTTAATGAGTGAAAACAGTGGATATTAAGGTACTATAGTCTCCTCACTTTGGGACCAATCCTGAATAACATGGAAACCTGCATTATCTCTACTGCCTAATCTAAAAATACCTCTGCCAATATTATAATGTAGAAAAGGACCCAGTAAGAAAAGGGAGATGTTAGTTTATCTCTACCCAGTACAAAAGAAGAAACATAGCTGATGACCAAAGGTATTAGACAAATTTCATGATACATATTTCCAGCTCTCAAAAAGTGATGAGGTAAGTCCCTGGCCATTTTATTTTTATTGACATCTACTTGTAATCTTTAATTATTTATGGATCAAGCATTAACATTTGGGATTTTATATTAAGTCTATATATTAGATTCTTTCCCCTCTAATTATTATAATATGTTCAGAATCTGTCCATAGCTTGATTTATAATGTACATTATACACTTTTGCAACTTTCCAGAAGTGGATGGACTGTAGTCCTGTGGCAATGGGCATGCTGTTTTCTGCAGTTTTGTTCACAGTATCGATGGTGCAGAAACTAGATACTCAAATTCTCACTTGTATTAAAAAGTTATGGCATCAATCAAATTTTAACAGATCTTCACTGTTCACACTAATACTGGGTGCTTTTAACTGAAGGGGAAAAAAACATCATTCCAAGCAACTGGCATTATAATAGACTTATGTGTCTTATCATAAGCAGTAAATTTGTTTTAATTGCACCGAAGCTTTTAATAGCTGAAGTTCTAGATTTTTATTATGCTCCAAAGTATTTAATTTTTTTGTACTAGATATTTTATCATGCAACCCTTAGGAGAGGTAAATCACTTAACTGAAGGCCTTTTTCCATACTTGACATTGAAAAAGCCATGAAATGGTGCCTGCCTATTGGATTGAACAGACTTAATCTGCCAAAGTTCACCAAAGGCTTAAAAATACTATAAAATAGATTAAGCATGAAGTCTTTTCTCTCAAATAGTTTATTTCCCGCTGTGTATCTCTGGAATACAGGACCTGGATCACCAATGAAAGACATTACAGGGTAAAAATCTAAGATGCCCAAAATATCCCATCTGAAAAGGATATTCAGATTCTAGGAATCATGAGACAAGTACATTTGTTTGTGTCTCAGTCGGATACATGTGGGAGTTCTCTCATAAGAATTCCTTTAGAAAAACAAACAGACACACACTTTATTATATCTAGGATGGGATTCTGCGCTGCACCATTAAGAATTGCAACACACACAAAAATCCAACCCAGAGGTTGTGGGGATTAAGGTGGCTTCTGATTTTGGGTGGGTACTTGAGTATAACAGCCTTGCTGACAGCAATGCCATGCCCAGTCCTGCCACCAGCATTCCTCCTACACTGGGACTCCTGAGGAAATCTTACAGCTGTCTTCCACAGTGCCTGCATCACAGAGCGTTCATAGATTTTTCAAAACTTCCACTGTTCCTTCCTAAATGTGTTGCCCTTCTGTAGATTAGACTGTGTATAGAATCTCTGGATTAAGGAAAAAAGCCCCTTCTGTTAACCATTCCATGGGTAATTTAGTCCCCATCTCTGCCATCTTACTAGTGTTGAATAGTACCTTCCTCCACGGTTGTCCACACTGGTTTCAATGGGACTACTAGTGAATTAGGGTGGCAGAATTCATGTGAAAAGAGGGTTAGGGGACAGAGAGAGGCAGATGAGATGGGTGATTTTATATACTATTCTTGGCGATAAAGAGTTAGTCACTGGGTTTTAAGTTAAACCTTAAATAAACCAACAAAACAAGCTTGCCAGCAAATAAAATCCATGTTACTTAAAAATAAGTAAAGCAGTGAATATGGGGGGTGTTTAAAAATATTAATCTTTTACTGGCCATTCATGCAACCATGTAAGGTGAACTGTCCAGGGTACCAAGATGTGTAGTTCTAACTTGCCTTTGTGTTTCGTCACCACAAAAAGTGGTAAAGTGACAGATTCTAGTCATGTCACTTGTAGCATTCTTGATGAAGCAGAGTGTCTCAGGTTTCATTAAATGACCTTTATTTAACTGCTGCATTAGCAGCTTCGTGGATGAGACCAAATTCAATGTCTTAATCAGAATGCGCCTAAACTGTCAGTCTCCATGTCTCTTGAGCTTACCTCCTCATAGGTGCTGGAACTACGGGTGCTGGGGGTGCAGCAGTACCCTCTGGTTTGAACTGGTTTCCATCATATGCAGTTTGGTTCAATGGCTCTCAGCAGCCCCACTATACAAATTGTTCCAACACCCCTGTACTTCCTGTTAGATATCTGCACAGTCCACAAGATGGCACTATGCCACATCAGTAAATATACTTCTCGCAGGTTCTTAGACCCTGTGGGAGTAGACACAGGCAACCACAACACCCAAATTTGTACACCGTGTCATGTGTGTCATTACCTAGGCAAATACATAGTTACTGATTTGCCCCTACAAATACTTGAAAAAAAAGAGATTAAAGTAGTTTTGCAGGCACATGCATTCTGCCCTTCCTTGAGAATGTAGCTTTTGATGGATTAGGTCTTCAAGGCATGCTTTTAACAAAAAATTGAGTTGCAGGACTGAAGAATGAACTGTGCTATGTCGATAAGAGATTTTCCCCTCAAATACCTTCAGTAGAAAAGGCCATCCAATTTAAAAAAAAAAAAAAAGACTGGCCAACTCCATTTTTTTCCGCATAAGAATTATCTCCTTCCCTGTCTGCCCCCCACCCTTTTCCTTCAAGTTGGCCATAGGGTGAAAGTGCCCCTTAAATTAAAAAAATAAGATGTTTTAAAAAGTTGGTGACAGACTTCCTTGCAGCCACAGTGGTGATGTGACAAATTCCCACCCTCTTCACATCCATGGGAAACCATGATTATAATGGCTGAGTGAGGTTCTGTGGCCTGCAATGTGCAGGAGGTCAGTGATCATGATGGTCCCTTCTGGCCTTAAAGTAATGTGGGATGTCAATGTCTATGACTGAAGTTTTCAAAAGTGATTAATGATTTTGAGTTTCCAAACTGAGACACCTTAAATGGTTCTGACATTCAGGCCATGGGGGTTCAGAAGTTTCTGAAAGTCAAGCCCATATGGTGTTTCAAGCCAGTCACCTAAAAATTAAGGTAACCAGAATCACTAGTCGTTTCTGAAACCTTTGCTTACACATCTGCTTGCATTAAGTATTTAAAGATGAGCGAAATTTGGACTTACCAGCCCACAGGTAGTTCCAACATTGCAACATTTGTTTTTGTTTGAAATTGGGACAAAACACTGAAAATTTGAAAAAATTTTGCAGAATGAAAATTCCCCAAAAAATTCAGTTTGGAAATGTTGAAACATTTTATCCTGACATTTTCAATCAAAATGCAACATTTTGCTATACCAAGATAGAAATATTTCCTTTTGAACTGAGCAGGAATACTTCACTTTGAGCCAGTTCAACATTAAACTGCATTCTTCCATTGTGACACATTGCCTCATGGGAGTTGAATTTCAGGAGCCTGATGCCCTCATTCCCACCAGTGAACCAGGCTCCCTGGCTGGACTGCATCTCCCATGATCCACCCAAAGTCAGATGACTCCCAAGATGCACCCCACAGAGCTGGATCAGAGGAAAATTCAAAATTCAGGGGGCTCAGCCATAGGAGAGCATGGGGCCTGAACTAAACTCCCATAAAGTGATATGCGGACATGAAATACAGTTTAGTGTTTTATTGAACAGATTCAAAACCAAAACATTTCATGTCCATTCTACAAAATAAAATGTTTCAATTTTCCCCCAGCAGAAAAATCAAGATTTCCTATGGAACATTTAAAGACAAATTCTCCCTCAGCTTCTCAGTGGTTTGTCAAGCAGGTAAAAGTTGGAGCATGACAAGGAAGCAATAGCCAGTTGCACAGGTTCTGGTGAAAAATCAGCTGCCTGATACCTATAGAAACCCTGCCGGGGTGCTAAAAGAAAATAAAGATAATTCCTTTGCTTTTACTGCAGAGGAGCCCCAGGCCTTTTAAATAGCCGACGGCTCTGGCAGCGGGGCCCTTTAAATCACCGCCCAAGGCCCGCTGCCAAAGCCCTGGGTTAGCGGCGGCAGCCGGGAGCCCCTGGGGCTCCTTTGGCAATTTAATTGCTCGGGGCTCTGCTGCGGTAGCGGCGGCTGGAAGCCCCTGGCCCTTTAAATCACTGCGGGAGCTCTTGGTTGCCACTGCTACCCCAGGGCTCTGGTAGCGGGGCTCAGGCAGCGATTTAAAGGGCCCAGGGCTCTGCTGCGGTAGTGCCAGCCATTTAAATGGCCCCCGAGCTCCGGGGTTTCCAGTCGCCTCCGCAGCTGGTAGCTCTGGTGGTGATTTAAAGGGCCCGCAGCTCCCAGCTGCTGCTACTGCAGCCAGAGCCCCGGGCCCTTTAAATCTCGATTTAAAGGGCCTGGGGCTCTAAAGGCTCCGCCTCTTCCAGTTGAGGCCACGTCCCTTCCAGTCGAAGCCCCGGCATACCGGTAAATCCTTTAAGTTGCTTTCACCCCGTCTCCCTTCCTCTCAGCCTCCTACCATAATGCAAGTATAGTTAATAGCACTTTCAGCTCTTGCAACCACATGGGGCCCTATTATTCCAGAGGAAATGTGCCTTGTGCAGTGAGCAGACCTGCCAACAAGCCACAGCTCAGTCCCTGATTTCCCTACTGTGAATCCTGCCAGTTTTGATGCCAGAATCACTTGGCTGCTGCAGAGATTAAATTTTCCACTTGCCTTAATACTGTCCCATGTTTCACACTTTAAAATGTCCTTTAACTCTGTGTCTTGACTTGCCAGCCAGTCAACTTGAAACCCCACCAGCAACCTTTGTTCAGTGCATACTAAAGCCAGGTAGGCAGAAAGAGAATGTCACCAATTTCTATATAATCTCCATTATTCAGAGGCTTTGTAACACATAATGGGATTTTCAACAGCACTGGATGTTGGCCTAACTCTGTTCTGATTGAAGTCCATCGTAAAACTTATATTGGCTTCAATGGGAGCAGATTTAGGCCAATACTGAGTGCTTTTGAAAATTCCATCCTTAATTATTTCAAATGGCAAAGGGCTGACTCTTGTTGCATACACTATCATTGGGGCTGGCTTTGAAAGCTATATAAATAAAAATAATTTATATTGCTCAAGTCATTTATTTGTTAACAGAGCAAGTTAATTAAGCTTAAAACCCATTTCCAAGTATTACCTGGTCAAATAATAAGCCAAAATAGCACAGTAACATCAATTAAAACAATTACTGTAGCCTCCCGTCACGAATCATTGTTTCATTTCCAGCTGAAAATAGCAAAAGCTTCCAACTGTTCTAAGCAAGCAAACAAATGAACATTTGTTGAACCTTGCAACGAGAGGCATTATGCCCGTAATTTGTTTTAATTCTAGACTATGTCAGTTTTAAATCTTCAACAGAGTGTAATTCAAATCCTATTTGAATATAACATGTTTGACAGTTCAGTGGGCCTGCTGCAATCCATATTCCTAAAAATATATACCTGACATTGCTGGTACATCTCTGTTCTGAGACCACGCAACCCGCTCATGAACATAGACAAGAATGGAGAGCAGGCAATAGTGGTATACATTATTCAACGGCCACATATACAATAAGGAATTTCACCAAATAAATTCCCCCTGGAGCACCAGAAGCAGGGAAGTGCTGATGAGAATGATAAAATTCTCCATTGTAGACAGATGTAAGGGATGATAATAAAATAATAAATAATGCCTAGCTCTTACGTAGTGCTTACTTATGGGGAAATAGAGGCACAGAGGAGGCAAGTGACTTGTTCAAGGTCACCCAGCAGATCTGCACAATAGAACCCAGGTGCTTGGAGTCCCAGTCCAGTGCTCTATTAGACAAGACTTCTTCGAAAATTGTAATACATCCTTCTCTAAAGGGGCTTGATGCAAAGCCCATTGAAGTCAATTGGGAAGACTCCCAGTGACTTCAGAGAGCTTTGAATCTGGCCCTACAATCCATAGACACATGAGCCCTGAGTCAGAAAAGCACCATAAGCATGTTGTGGAAAAGTAGACTCACTGCTGCCATGTCTCCTTGTGACTGGGTGTGGCATAATAACTCTTTCTATTCTAGTGCTCCTTGTCAATGGTAACTCCAGTCTGGTGGTAATCTTTGTTCGCACAACTCACACTTCATTCCCACCCAGGGTCGGCTCTAGTGTTTTTGCTGCCCCAAGCAGAAAAAAAAAAAAAAAGCCGTGATCGCGGTCGGCGGCAGCTCTACTGCCGCTTCATTCTACGGCGGCAATTCGGAGGCAGGTCCTTCGCTCCAAGAGGGAGTGACGGCCCCGCCACCGAATTGCTGCCAAACGGCCAGACGTGCCGCCCCCGTCTTCATTGGCCATCCCAGGTACCTGCTTGCTATGCTGGTGCCTAGAGCTGGCCCTGGTCCCACCCCTTCCAAGGTAACAACAAATAGTAGTCCAAAGTTCTTACAAAGAGTCTTTAGCCTCTACTCTGGGCCCTGTGATCTTCACACCCCTTTGCTGAGGGTTTTTGATCATTCTGCCACTTACCCAGTGGCTTGTAGCAGGACCCAGGCCCACCCTCGATACTGGATTCCAGTTCAGGGAGCCTATAACCAGCAGCTAAGATCTGTCCCATCAATATTCTTAGTGCTGTTTCCTGGACTTCCTATCACAGACTGTCAGGTAGGCCTCTCTCACAGTCCACTAGGTTCACCCTTCTTTCAGGGCCAAGACTTTCAAGCTGTCCCCTAGAATCCCCTAACAAAATGCCAAACTGAAAGTGCAAACATAAACCCACTTCCACCCGCCTCAGACTTGACCTTCATCCATCTGTTCCTCAAATGAACTTCTCCCAAGACTCTCTCCCTGGAAGTACAGAGCCCGCCCTATTACCAAGGTTCTTCACCACCAGAGCCTGCTCCATCCCCTGCAGCTGCTATGTCTCTCTTCTGGCCTCCTATCAGATTTCTCTATTTAGGAGAAAATCCCAAGGCCAACTCTCCCCCTATCTTCCTCTTTGATCTTTCTAGACTCTCCACTCTTTAATCCCAGAGAATAACTACAGAGCTTTTCCCTGCAACCCCTTCTAATCTGAACTTCCTTTCTTTACAATCACCACCCAGCTCCTTCCCCAGATGGGCTTCATCTTTAATTAGGCCTGGCCCACCCTCCAGGTGCAACCATATAGGTTTAATTAGGCCTCACAGGCCTACGTTAATTCTTTCAGAGTCAGGACTGGATATATACCCTACCACAATGTGCTGAAAGTTAAACATGTGCTTAAACACACTTTCTGAATCAGGGGCATAACCAGGAGAAGAGTTAGTTGAAATAATGTGCCTTGTTCTTATTACTCCTGGGGGAATTCTGCACCAAAAAAAAAATTAAAAATTCTGGGCACAATATTTTAAAAATCTGCAAAATTCTAAATATTTTATTTGTCAAAATAGCACTACATAAACACACCAGTTTTAATTATTTTAGTCATTTATTTCAGAATACCTATCAACAACTATGCCTGTAACAATACAGACAAAAAAATTCCCCCAGGAGTGGCGAGTTAAAGAAACTCCGACGACAACCGAGTTCCTGTTTCTCTGCCTCCTCCCCCGAGAGCCCAGCAGGGGGGCCGGACACCCACATCCTTTCCCCCTAGAGTCCAGCTGTGGGGCACCCCCATCCCAGACACCTGCACCTTCTATCCCCCAAAGCCCAGCTGCAGGGTTCCCCCAGCCCAGATACTCACATGTACCACCTACCCCCACCCAAGAGCTTAGCTGTGCTCCCACAGCTCAGACACTTGCAAGTACACCCAACCTCCCAGAGCCCAGCTGCAGCCCTCCCACCCCCCCGCAGCCCAGTCACCCGCACCCCCTACTCCCCAGAGCCCAGCGCCCAGGAGCCAGAGGGAGAAACAGCCTGATGCTGGGTCCCAGGCTTGAATGGAATTTCCTGCACACTGCCTCTTTCATTCAGGGCATGCTGGGTACTGTCACAGCTGAAAGCCCTCCAGCTCCTCCTCCCCACCCCGGGCAGTGTCTTCTATTTGTGAGCTGGGTTCTTCTGGGTCCAGCACCCCCTAGCGGTGGCCAGCAGCTCTGCAGCCCATTTCTGGGGAGGAGAGAAGGAAATTCTGCGCATAACATTAATTCTGCATTGGACAGTGGTGCAGAATTCCCCCAGGAGTATCTTATAGAGTTTTTCAGCTGAGTACATTAGTAATAATGTTCCCATTATCACATTCCAATGTTTTAATTATAAAACAAACAAAAATAGCAACCAAAGAGGAGATTAATAATGTTTCTATCATAATTCACTACCTTGTCCTACAAAGTTTAGCCCCGCATTCAATCTAATAACTTAAATATTTAACTAAACACAAACCAGAATAATGATTTGGAAACTGCTGCCATCAGTAATTTTAGATTATGAGCTAAAGGAGACTTTTTCTTCTTTACACAGTGTAATTCAATAAACCCAATTACTCAATAAATGACTCAGAGGTTTCTTATACCCATCTTACTATTAGAAAATAGCTAGTTCAATAGATAAATATCAATACTACATTATCTACATGCACAAGAATTCCACTAAGACCACAAGCCATGACAGCCTACAAATCCTCATTGATTAAAGTATATGCTTCACTCCATTTTAGACTCAAATTATCTTTGTCCTTTACACTCCTTCAATTATCTCACTGTTTAGGATTATAAATGTATGTCATGTTAGTATGTGCTGAATCATGAAACTGAGATTATAGAAAACTTCATACATTATTTAAAGTGGAAGCCCACATCATTCGAATCTCCACCACCTACTGTTTTTGCAGCATCCCTCACTTTGAGTTTGTCACAATATTAAAGACTTGTTTCATACATTTGGGCATTTTAGCAAATTGAGAAGCTATGATATCCAGAAAACAGACAAGTCCCAAGACTATATCATGAAAAACCCCCACCATACTCTGGGTTGTAATTTAGAGGTGAGTTTTGTTCAACCACACTTTAAATTCTCCAGAGGTTTTTAAATGAAGTTTGAACATGCATTAAAAATGGCAGCTCTGGGAGAAGGAAGTCAGCAGTAAAAATGTGACTGCTTTGAGCAAATGAGAGGAGTGCAGCATATAGACTGATTTTAGGGTCATTCACGGCTTTTGATGCATACTTGGAAACCTGACTAATGTTAATGAGAGTTCCACTGGAGGGCAGTGTATGAACCTGAAAGAATTTGACAAGGCCACTTGCAGTTTACTACTACATCCCAATCCTGCAATCTTTTTTCATGCTGGCAGTCATTACGCACGTGACCATTGAATTCAATAGGACTATTTGCATAAGCCTTGCAGAAGCAGATCGCAGCTGTGCTAAGAAATATCAGGAATATCAATTTAAAACATTTGAAAATATATTTGTAATTTTCCAAGGCATTAGCCCAAGATTTGAGCATGCTTACCCTTCTGAAAAAAAAGAGGACAACAGTGCTTGTCCATATTTTAAAATGACCAGCAGAAGTAGTCAATAATTTCATTACATTGCTTCTCATTTGAGCAAGGTAACAATTAACAACTAAAGCAGATATTAGGCCAAATACAACCCCAGTGGAACTCCACAGAAGTCAATTGGGTGCAGAACCAGGGAAATTAAGCTTATTAAAATGCTGCTGTTGCTCACCACAGGAAAATGCAACTGTCCAAATTTTTAGTAGATGAGATTTTTACAGATATTTAAAAATCACTTATTCATATATTGAAATCCAAATGACAGTGGAGGCCATCACTGCCAGGTTACAATAATCTTCCCCAAACCCTCTGCTGCAGATTGTAAATATTCATTATGCATGCTCATATTTTGAAACACCAGCTATCCTTTAGTATTGGATCTTACAGGTTGTACTTTATTGGAATTCCTTGAATGTTTTCAAATATTTATAGAAATTGCTATTAATTTATTATTTATTAATTTGGTGCCCAAAGTGTGCTGGGTTTATGACTTCAATGGGTACATGATGTGATAACTGAGATCAACAAATGAGAGAGTTTGTGAGGCTACCTTGGGGTGCCCAGGTTTGTGAGCCACCGTGTTACCCCCTGCTTCAGTGAGTGAGAAACTTGCTTGTGCTTAACTGACACCTGACACCACTGTGGAGCTCTGCCAGTCCTTACTTTGCCTTGCAAGTTAACAATATGTACACCCCACTCCCAAGGCCTCTTGGAAAGCATCCCCTGTAGTATCCATCCCATCACTGGACACTCAGAGAAAGTACCAGGTAAGTTGTTCCCGAAGAGACTGTGTACACACAACTTGACTGATACAATTCAGGATCAGGTCCTTTATAATATTACTGCACTGAAATATATATATTGTGGACCTATCATATGTTTATTATCAAAGGTTAAGTTTTAAAAGACAGTGAGTAAGGATAATAAATGGAAACAGAAATGGCTGCACATATAAAACAAAACAAACTGCAGTCCTAGGTCTTCACTTATCAACAGTTACATTTCCTATTTATTAAAGTAGTTTTCCCCTCAAGGATTCAGTCTTTGACAGAGCTGCTGGTTTTCAATCAAAACCAGGAATTAAGCTTTCATAAACACCCGACACCCTTCAAGCGGTTTCCTCGTGAATGGATGACAAAGTTTTTTACTTGTCCCCCAATTATTGTTCAATAAATCTTTGAAGTGCTCCTCTAGGCAAAGCTCTTTTCCCTCTTCTCTTCCTGTTGAGTTCCCATCCCCCATTGACTAATCTGTAAATTGGGCTTCCATTGTTTTGGTTTACAACACTTAATCTACATTTGACAAAGAGATACACATCTTATCATTTGTCTTGAAGAAACTTGTTTGTCAGCTCTGCCTAGGATACAGTCTCTAAAACATATTTTTAGTACATACACACAATTCTCTAAATATTTATACATTCATCTTCCAATGAATATGAAGAGCAGTATGACATAAGCTTTTATTAGGTGCCTTACTTATTCTTTATAGCTAAGACTAAGAAAGTCATGTTAGTTGTATTGAGTTTGTCTAGTCTGTTAGGAGTTGCTGACTGAGTAAAGAACCCTTTGCCAGTTGCCACCAATGGGCCTGTGTGTCACAAGACTTGTCTATGCTTGCAGCAGTATAGCTGCACTAGCATTGAACAATGTTGCACGTTATATAGACATCAGGTATAGTTCATAGCTGGGATATTTCATAGCTCAAAGACGGGCTTGTGATTAATGCATTGGGTCGGGAATTAGAACAGAGTTAAATTCCTGACCGCCACAGACTTCTGTGACCTTGTAATCTGTCTGTACCAGACTCTTCACCTCTTTGGTGAGCACCCAAATAATCCCACTAGCATTACTGTGATGACTTGGGAGAATAACCACTCACTAATTTGAGGTAGGGGATCCTCCTAATCTTGGCCTATTTTCCACATCTAAAATGGAGATAATAAACCTCTCTTTCTCCCATCTTTCATCTATTTTACCTGTTTAGATTGTAAACTCTTCTCGGGAGGGGCTGTCTCTTAGTACATGTATGTACAGTGACAACTGCCATGGAGTCTTGATCCTGGTTGAGGACTCTAGGCACAGCAGTAATACAAATAAATAATTCTCATCTTGCATGCAGACATCAGAGCTCAGTGTCCATGTTCCATAACCAGAGGAAAGCCTCTGTATCAGTGGAGGCTAGGCATTGTAAGATGCCCTCCAGATGGCAGATTGGATACTCTTCCACTATGAGTTGTCCACAACAATGCCGCACAGTCACAGCCGGGGAAGAAAACAGGCTTAGCCAGTGCATAGTTGTGGTAACTTTGGACCAGCCAGAGTAGCCTTTTGAGTCTGGTCCTGGAATTTCAATCAGTGGACGAGGAGGCAAGTGCATTGACAAACTCCTGAATGTACTTAATGTGTTAGACTCTCTTTCCTACTAGTGCTTCCACTCTTAGAACACAGTTTCCAGCTTCCTGGCGGCACTGACATAGATGGTAAAGGGGTGTTGAGAGATCGGCCTTGGTGTCACACCCCAGTGTGCAAGATTGGGATTCCTTCCCCTGAATATGAGCAGACCTGGTATTATTTGCCTTATAATGTTCTTTCCAGATATTTGTTCCATGTAATGAAGCTAGTTTCAACTGCAGCATCTAAATCCCTGCTAAGTAATTCTTCCAGTATACTAATTGAAATTAATTTAATAGCATTTCTTTGTAATGTGCAATAGCATGCCACATAAGCAATGTGTTAGGTATAGTAATATCTACTTAAGTTGATACTAGACTATAACTATAGTGTTTACATGTATTCATTTTGTGATGATCATATTAGCATTACCAGATTTTTCACATGATCCCTTCATGGTCTAAGTTAATACAGGAGCATTTTATTTATTGAGTGCCCATTTTGAGACATCTTGGGCATGATTTTCAGAGCTGATCAGTACTTGCAGCTCTCGCTGACTTCATTTGGAGTTATGGGTGCTCATTTCTGAAAATCAGATAAACAGTATCTCAACCGAGGCACCCAAATATTGAGAAGGCATTTGTGAACATTTTGACCTCAGTAACTGTTGTTATTTGAAGCAGTAACAGACTGTGAATCTTTTCTGCCAGGAGATAATAATTTACTTTTAGGGGACACACACTGTCTAGACAACTATGACATCTGACTCATTATCAGGGTTCCAAAGGCCCAGATTTTGAGAATGGCTTGAGGGCTATTGTATGTGTAAAACATGTGCACTTAGTTTATGCACACAATTGCTGAAAGGGAAGTTGCAAAAATTGGGCATGTAAATGTTCAATTAGACAGCTAACTGGCCATTTGGATATGTGACATAACACTGTAATCTATTAAGAGTATTGTTACCAAGGTAAATGCATTTTGTCACTAAGCTCAGTGTTTTACTGAATATAAAAAATCATATTGCTTGTTTGGCCTGCATAGCTTTTCAAAGAGTGAGGATTTGTACTAACTGTCAAGCCACATTTTATAGAAGCAGCTGCAAAACAAGATGTCATTATCTGCTGGCCTTCCTCTGAGTGCACAATCATCCACTTTAATGGAGCATTTTGTTCTCTACCACTTACAGTGAAATAGCAGCCAGGAAAATCTCCAAATGCTGAGAATAGCAGACGCTGTACTCTTCACTTGGGCAAAACTTCATATGTCCAAAGGGGACTGCATAGAGACAGCAGGATGGGCTTGAAGTTCCACAATTGCTGAGAAAAATAACAAACCTAAAGTGTTCATAATTTCTGTTTCTCGCTACTTTATTTTTGATAATTTAAGACATGGGTGGGTCATACTGATTTTTGCCGTATTTTTTCTTTGTACTTTTGTCCAACAATATCTGCTATTGCCCCCTTTTTTCTGATACTGTACAACACATACACTTTTTTCTGGAGAGAGGGTTTACCCAAACAGGAAACTAATTCCATGATTTATCTGCAGTTTTTAAAATTATATGATGAAGAACCCAAATCCATGCTTTTTTGAATTAATACAGTGTTACCTTGTTAGTAACAGAGCTGAGGAAATAGTCACGCAGCACAATTTATGGAGGGCTGCATCAAACTGTAGTAATACTCCAGAGGTAAACCAAGGATATTCAGTCTCAGCTCTGAATTGTCATGATTTAATCCACCTCCTTAAATTTTGTTTTTAATTGTGTATGTGAAATTCTCTTGTGTTTTTAAAAAAAATATTTTAAACCAGACTAAGAAACATGCACTTTGAAAGTTGCCAAAATACTTTTGCTGATCCTATCCAAATCTGGGATTTTAAAAACATGAAATATTTCCAACAGAATGAAATTCATCCTGGCCGGCACCTTCAGATTTCCCTATGGGTCCCATTTTTAAGTGGATGGAAATGCAGTACTGTCACCATTTCTGTACTTTTACTGAATGAACCCCAGTTAGGATGACCAATTTCTAAAAGGCCACAGACAGTATCAGCATTCTTCTAACTCTCTGACATAACTAATAAGACTTAGAATGATAGTGAATACAGGGACTGAATAAATTGCAAGCTAAATCTTGATTCTCTTTCTTACTCTCTGTGCTAATACATCTGCCTACATTCCTTTAACTCCAATTATAGAATCGGCTTTTTATGGCTCCTGAGCTGCAGACAACTGAATTTTTAACCTGTGAATTCCTGCTTCACACAATGTTGGAGATAGGTATTGAAATACACAGCTAGTATTTTAAAACCGAGTGAAAGAATCTTTCATTCGTCTTTACAATGTTGCTGCCTTCATTAAAGTGAGAAATGCCATAATTTAAGTCCTGATTTTCTAAGTGCTGAACCCTCACAGTTTCCATTCAGCTGAGGCTGTGTATGCTCAGCATCTCTAAAAATCAGACGTGAGATCCTCTGCTCTGCTCTGGTCCTTTTATGCTGCATAAGAGGGTGAGACCAGTATAAAGAGGCCCTAAAAGCTCCATCTCTGGCCAGGGAGGAATTCCTCCACTGCAGACACCACCGAAGATATCTGTAAGACTGACTTCTGACCACTCCCTCAAAAGCCCTGGGGTAGAGGATGTGTTTGGGGTCAGACTATGGGTGGGAGGGGTATTTCAGGGGTGGGACCCACACACTGTGGAGATTGTAGGTGGTAAATGTGGCCATAGGGCAGCCAAGGAAGACTGTCATAACTTAGGCAGGCTCCCAGGACACCACAGAGCATCCCAGGGTCAGAAGGGCACAAAAGGTGGCCTAAAACCACCACAGTGCTCCTTTCCAGTGGGTTGCAAGCTTTGTGCTGCACCACTAATCTCCCCAGGCCACTACTTTTTGACTGTTGTTCATATAGGACCAAATTCTGATACCCTGACTGACACTGAATTGTTCCACACATCATCTCACTGAAGTCCTCATGCATCATGGTGTGATGCTCTGTACCTCGGGGGAACACCCAGCACCCCCATGTTCATCCTTGTAAAATGATTGTGTGGTATCCAGTGCAAAGTTTGTCATGTTGGGTGTCTTTGGAAGGCTCATGATGCACTGAGCATTGTATAGTTATGAGGCTGAGGATGTGTCTTCATGGCTTAAAACTGGCCCAGGCAAAAACTCTCCAAGAGCAGAGAGGCAGTTCACACCTCATCAGGGTATGTACGGGACAAACCCAGCCCAGCCTCACAGGAATAAAGGACACTGGCCTAAGCAGCAACAAAAGGATCTGTTGGACTCTCTCGAGAGTCACCCCCCTTCCTTTGGTCAGTTTGGGACTGCGATGAGGTAATGTTAACCTGACTCTGAGGGGGGGGGGGAGCCAAGAGGGAAGAAATAACATGATAAAAGGCAGAGATGTTTGCCATGCTCTTCCTCTCTCTTCCACCTACATCTACCAACACCACACCAAGCGACTGTTAGTTATATTCTGTTCATATTTGAAAGGGGAACTTTGCAAGGGCTAGAAACTTTATTTTAATTTAATGGAATGTTAAGTTTTGCATTTGCCATGCAAACTGTATAAATGCGTAAGTACTTGCTGGATGTGTGACACCTCTGGCCTTGGATACATTTGGCCATGCTCTTCCCCTAGCATGCAAATGGATTACTGCACAGCATCAAAGAATTCTGCCAGGAAACTGGAAGTTCATGTCCCAAGCTCAGCTCCTCCCCAGTTGGGTGGTAGGCACCTTACACAGTAGTCACAGTTTGTTTTTCCTAAATTATTTAGTTGGGTGAATAGAACTCCTCTATTTATTTCATTATTTCTCTGTGCCATTCTGAAAAATATTTAAATCAGTCCAAATACTTCATGCACCATAAGGCTGCTGATTATACTCAAAAGATAGATAGAGAATGATTTTATATGGGGGGCGGGAGGGGACAGCTTTTTGTGGGAGTTGGGAGCTCCAGATGCAATTGGAGCCTTATTGACTGCCAAGCTTCACAGCCCCCCTTGGAGTTTTGGCATTTTGCTAGCACTTGAAATGAAATCACTATTTAATGTATTAGATTCTTCAGTTTCTTGTGAGTGGGGATAAATGTAGTAATAACCCAATGAGTCACTCTATTGTCTGCTTTGGTGAAATATTGTCTGTTTTTCCCCAGACAGTAATACAACTGATAAATGGACACAGGAATTGAAAACAAAAAGATATATAAACATGTTTATAAAGACATATAGTTGAGTGGGAGGTGTTTTTTTTTTTTTTTTTTTAAATCTGAAGCTATGTTAAGTTCTCATTCATTCTGGATGCTTCCACTCCTCCTCTGGCCTTTTCTGCAGTTTATTCAGGCATTGCTTTGACTTCCAAGTGCAAACAGTTAACAAAGAGGATACCCATCAGCTGACTAGCCTATTGCCACTAATGTGAGGGATGAATGAAATGTGTTCAGCAACTGGAGGGAGAGTTTTTACTCTGAAATGACCTTATATTTATGTTCAATCTATAGCCCATTCCCCATTACCTGTATTTGAGGTGGTCCCACCCATTCAGGGTGGGCACATATTAACAGGGCCATTTTAATCCCCTTTAATTTCTTAATTCACTTTTCTGAGATATGGTCCTTCATCTTTCACTGCTCCTTATGCATAGTAGCCCAGATCATCTGCTTAGTAAAACCTTCATCAAGAGTTCCCTCTGTGTGGATACACTTCTTCTCCACTTTCATTCCTTTCCACTTGAGGGGGAGAGGTCAGCTATCTTCATAGCATTATTGTCCCCTGTCTGGGGCCTCTGAGGTCAAGAATCCTCAGCTAGAGAGTGAGTGGACAAGTGTGGCCCCTCAGATATTATGTGTTAACTCTTCCACAACCACTCTTGGAAATAGCAAAGCCCTCCTCAAAGCAGTGGCTAGAGAGAAGCCCTGACAAAGCAGCCTCACTATCGAGGAACCAGAAGGAGCAGAGAGTCTCTGTCATTATATGACAACACGGTCTGACAAATAAGAGGTGATTATTAAAGAAAACCACCACAAACTATGGACACCAGCAAGCAAGTTCCCACACAGCTTGAGTTCCAGCTTTATCTCCCTTGTTTACCAGGGACTGTACCCTGTCCTGAACTCTATGCAGCACACAGACACATCTACTGGCTAAAATTGTATTAAGATGATGTTAAAAAAATTGTGAACAGAGTTTGAGCATAGACGTTTCTGGTTATTAGGGAACAACATACAGATTATCGAGAGTGCAAAGTTTGGCTTAAGATCAGGTGTCATGAGGAATACATAATCTGCAATATGCCCGATTGGGCATAAAAAGTTGATGGGTCAAAGTACAGACATTGAGATATGAGGGTATGAAGTTCATAGAGTGATTGTGTTCGGGTGTGGAGTATAATGAGTGGATATGATGATGAGGATGGTAATACACTTCAAGTGAGTCCCTTAGCCAGCCTGGAGGATCAGGGGATTCACAGCTTCTGCAGGCAGAATCACTAGCAGCTCCATATGTGAGGTCCATCCTACTACCCCACTAGAACATACTAGGGAAACTCACCAAGATGATCCTTATGGGGTTTTCCAACCCAAAGCCTCCCTTCCCAGGGGAAAAGGTAATCCAGGTCATGATAATGATATGATTTAAGAGTTATTTTGAAGTCCTACTCAATTGACTGGTAGTTTGATATTTGTCACCACACATAAATAAACAGATTAAAATACTAGTATAGGAATTGCAATAGTTTAGAGTCAGAAAAATATATATCTTAAACTTTGTTTAAAATATACCACAACATGCATTATTTCTGTTCACATTGGTAGAAGGTGCATTTCACACAACACAAGATGAAGAACTTCATAAAAGATTTAGCACTGCTTATGATTCTGTGTCCAAACTCTCCTCTCCAGAATCAGCTTCTAATTAATTTTGTAATGGATGTATATTTTGCACATTAGCCACATACAGATCTTGTGGGTATAAATGACAACAGGGAGAGCAGAGCCAGCATTTCAAAGGTTCAGACACTTTATTTTAGAAAGCAAAACAAAGGAGCAAACCAATGTTTTTTGGGGAATGTAGCCAGTCCCAGTTGCTGGCTGTGAGTTATAGACTAAAAGTGGCTAACAAGATGGTGAAGGATAGAAGGGCCATTGTTTGGGGGGAAAAAAACAATGTTTCTGGGCACATCATTCTGGGCTGCTATCAAATGTACTTAAGGAAGTTAATTGTATAGAGTTTGATGCTATCAGTGAGCCCTCTACACACACCACACACACACGCACAAATGGTGAATTCCTCTAACGTAATAGTGATGGGGGAAAGACTTTATCCTGGGCACCCAGACCATTAAACAAAATTATATGGTACGCATAATAGTTCTTTGATTGACAGCACTGAAACCTAACACCATTCTCCTCTGAACAAATATAGCAAATTTTGAAAGAGAAAGTAGTTAAGGACATAAAGGTAATTGGGATAAAATACAACATGGATTTACAAAATGTAGATCATGCCAGATCAACTTAATCTCCTTTGTTGAGATGGTAGCTGATTTTTTAGACAAAGGAAATGTAGTAGATTTAATCTACCTGGATTTCAATAAGGCATCTGATACTGTTCCACATGGGAAATTATCAGTTAAATTGGAGAAGATAGGGATTTATATGAGAATTAAAAGGCGGATAAGGAACTGATTAAAGGGGAGACTACAACAGGTCATACTGAAATGTGAACTGTCAGGCTGGAGAAAGGTTACTAGTGGAGCTTCCTCTGGGATCAGTCTTGGGACCAATCTTATTTAACATTTTCATTAATAACCTTGGCACAAAAAGTGGGAGTGTGCTAATAAAATTTGCAGATGACACAAAGTTGGGAGGCATTGGCAATGCTGAGGGGGACTGAAATATCACACAAGATTTGGATTACCTTGAAAACTGGACCAATAGAAATGGAATGAAATTTAATAGTGCAGTCATGTGACTTAAACCAAGAATTTTTGCTATAAAGTGGGGAGTTATCAGTTGGAAGCAACAAAGGAGAAAGACCTTGGTTGATTACAGGATGACTATGAGTCATCAATGTGATGCGGACATGAAAAAGGCTAATACAATCCTAGGGTGCATCGAGCCAGGTATTTTCAATAGAGATAGGGAAGTGTTAGTACCATTATACAAGGCACTGGTGAGATCTCATCTGGAATACTGTGTGCAATTCTGGTCTCCCATGTTTAAGAAAGATGAATTCAAACTGTAACAGGTGCAAAGAAGGATTACTAGGATGATCAGAGGAACGTAAAACCTACCTCATAAGAGGAGACTCAAAGAGTTTGACTTGTTTACCTTAACCAAATGAAGACTGAGAGGTGGTCTGATTGTAAATACATCAGAGGGCTCAATACCACTGAGGGGAGAGGAGTTATTTAAGTTAAGGGCCAATGTGGACACAAGAACAAACGGATATAAACTGACCATCAGCAAGTTTAGGCTTGAAATTAGACAAAGGTTTCTAACCATAAGAGGAGTAAAGCTCTGGAACAGCCTTTCAGAGGAGCAGTGGGGACAAAAAACCTAACTGGCTTCAAGTCTGAGTTTAATAAGTTTATAGAAGGGATGGTATGATGAAACTGCCTATAATGGCATGTGGTCCATCTGTGAGTGCTATTAGCAAATATCCTCAACAGTCGGTGATGGGACACTAGATGGGGAGGGCTCTCCATTATTACAGAGAAAGCATTCCTAGGTGTCTGGCTAGTGGGTCTTGCCAAAATGCTCAGGGTCCATCTGACCACCATATTTGGGTCAGGAAGGAACTTTCCCCCAAGTCAGATTGGCAGAGATCCAGGGTTGTTTTTGTTTTGCCTTCCTTTGTGGCATGGGGCACGGGCCACTTGCAGGTTTAAACTAGAGTAAATGGTGGACTCTCTGTAACTTGAAGTCTTTAAATTATGATTTGAAGACTTCAGTAACTCAACCAGAGGTTATGGATGTATTACAGGAATGGGTGGGCAATGTTCTGTGGCCTGCATTGTACAGCAGGTCAAACAATGGTCCCTTCTGGCTTTAAAGTCTATGAGTCTGTGAGTAGCAGCAGTGCAAGTTTCCCCACATGGTCCTTCTAATGTGCCTCAACTCTGAACTGGAGGGACCACATCTAGGGATGAGATGATAGTTCAGGACCCAATCCTACTCCCATGTAACCAAAGAGAATTTTGCCACTGGCTTAATGGGACTAAGACTAGGCTCTCATTCTTCAGGTCCACTCAGTTCTTGGCCTCTCTGCTGAGATTACTAGCAGCATTGATTCAGCCTTGCACAGGGGTCAAGAGGTGGAGGTGCTCAGCCCCTTTTGGGATTTTGTTTATAAAATGATCAGGGATTAAGAACTGTCAAAATCACCAGCTTTTCTATATAGGCCATTGTTTGTTTATTCTTTTAAACAATCTCAGTCCACAACTCAAGCCCAACAGTTATTAGAACCACCCCAGTTTGGAGTGGGAACAGAAAGTGCCAGCGGTTTCATTTCCCCCCACTAGTTTTGCATTTATAGAACACTTTTTATCCAAAAAGGAAGGTTTTTACAAATAAGGGAGCATAATAAGAGTATTGCAGGGTTTCAAGCATAGACAGCTGAGTACAGAAAGCAGATAAAACGTGTGAACATAGTATATTTGCAATAATTGAGAATAATCTTTTGTAGAATGGGGTGGGGGGAATTGACAACACTGGACACATAAAGGACTTGTTTTTAAAATCATTGCTGACTCATTAAGGACCCTACCTGCAGGGGCAAAGCTTCCACAATTTAATCCAAAATTGGAAAACTGGCCAGGATATTCCAGTTTCAGTATATATTATCTAAACGTAGGATTGGCTGAAAAAAGAGAAAGTAGCAGTATAAGTGAGGGAGGGCATTAATATGTGACTAAAAAGGTGGCATATGTAAATTAGCTACTGCAACAGATAATTTGGATTAAGATTACAGATAGAAATGGTCAAAAAGATAATGAGAAGTCATTAAGATCTCCAGGGCATGATGAAAACGCAAATCTGCCAATGTTTATGCAGATAACAGAGGCTTTTAAAGAGGCTATAACATTGATCACAGGGAATTTCAATTGCCCTGAAACTGGCTCAAGTGAGAACTGTGGAATGTCTTGAGCTCAAGTTTCTAAATGTAATATAGAACTGTTCTCCTGCACAATTTGTTGAGCAATCAAAAAGATGAGACGTTATATTGGATTCAGTCCTGGAGAATGTACAGGGTGTGATAAATAGGATGAACGTTAGGGGAAAATCTAGGGTCTAGCGAGCATTGGTTGATTAAATTAAAATGCACTTGTCAAGGAATATACAGAAGGCAGTTTAGCAAAAATTGAAAATAGTGGTTTATAAAATGGGGAACTGGAGAGAATGATGATTGAGATGAAAAGAAATTGTTCAACTGTGGAAAGCTGTGGGGAGGGGGCGGGCGGCAGGGTAGGGCAGTGAGAGACAGGTGAGAGATGGCCTGTATCATTTGCCTGTAGCAAGGTATAATTCCCAGTAATAAGAAAAGTATAACTTATAGCACCAGTTATATCACTGCTGAATGTGGTCCCAGACTGTAATTATACTACTGGCTATTACAGTAAGACATATCTAATCATAGCAGATAGTAATCACCATATTCCTTAACTATGAATGTGCTTAGAGAGAATTTTGACCATTGTTCTCTAGCTTCCATATTATAGAAATAATATCCTTCCATTACTTTACCACACTTAGGGCTGGTCCACACTAACCCCCCAGTTCAAACTAAGATACGCAACTTCAGCTACGTGAATAACGTAGCTGAAGTCGAAGTACCTTAGTTCAAACTACAAAGTACTTACCGCGGGTCCACACGCGGCAGGCAGGCTCCCCCGTCGACTCCGCATACTCCTCTCACGGAGCAGGAATACCGGCGTCGACGGCGAGTACTTCCAGGATCGATTTATCACATCTAGACAAGATGCGATAAATCGATCCCAGAAAATCGATTGCTTACCGCCGAACCCGGAGATAAGTATAGACGTACACTTAGTATGGTTAATTACTGTGTTTTCATTTAGCCATTTGTAGATGTCACAAAAGATCAAGGGAGAGATTCTGCTCAGGTGGCACAAATAAACCTGAAAGCCAGTGATTCCATCCCCCAAGGATCTCTTCTGCATGAGGGAATCTTCAGGTGGCATATGAGTGGTTGTATCCTCACCAGGTTCCCCATTGTGGCACAAAGTGTCTTTTACATACCAGCAATCCCTGCATTTTGGGAGCCACTAGCAACTAGCATAAAAGAGAACAGCCATGAGGCTGCTCTGTTGTATGCCAGAGACCAGCCCAGTGATTGGTCTGCTGCAGGATCAGGGGTGGCAGGAACAGTGCGCAAGTAAAGAGATTTAAAGGACTAAATATTATCTAGATTATCTTTGAAAGGTGTTTGTCTAATCTGCTCTTAAAAATCTCCAATGATGAAGATTCCACTACCTCCATAGGCAATTTATTCCAAAGTTTAACTAATGTAAAATCTAAATTGCCCTTGCTGCAATTTAAGCCCTTTGCTTCTCAGAGGTTAAAGAGAACATCCACCCACCCCCCCACCCCCCGATCCTTATAACAACCTTTTTATGTACTTGAAACCTGTTATGTCCCTCCTCAGTCTTCTCTTCTCCAGACTAAACAAACCCAATTTTTTCAATCTTCCCTCGTAGGACATGTTTTCTAGACCTTTAATTGTTTTTGTTGCTCTTCTCTGGACTTTCTCCATTTTGTCCACATCTTTCCTGAAATGTGGCATCAAGAACTGGACACAGTACTCCAGTTGAGGCCATATCAGCGTGAAGTAGAGTGGAAGAATTACTTCCTGTGTCTTGCTTACAACACTGCTGCTAATACAACCCAGAATGATGTTTGCTTTTTTTGCAAGAGTCTGACACTGTTGACTCATATTTTGCTTCTGATCCACTATAACCCCCAGATCCCTTTCAGCAGTACTCCTTCTTTGGCAGTCATTTCCCAGTTTGTATGTGTGTGCAACTGATTGTTCCTTCCTAAGTGGCGTATCCTCAAGCTTTAAAGTGTTCTGATCTTAAATGTTTGTATCTTGAGTGTCCTTTGGTACCTTTTCATGCTGTTACCATGGGTCCAATCTTGTGTGGTGCTGAGCATTGCCTGGAAGTTACTTGGCACCCTCATCTTCCATTAACTTCAATCCATTCTTAATCCATTGGGTGCTAGGACAATGTAACCCCACACAGAAGTGGGATGGACTCAGATTTTTATACTTTAGGTGTCTCCTGAAGATCTGATTCAATGCATTGAGTAAAACTGGAGGGTGTTTGGAGATACACAAACCTCCCAACGCTCATACTGGTTCTATGCCTGGGTCTGGATAATATTCTATATACAGTGCACAGAGATCAACATTAATAAGCATTTGAATACTGTAACACTCTCATCATTTTTATAATACAAGTATAAATTACAGAGCATGACTGAGCTACCCTGACCTGTGGCAAGGAACATAAAAATGAAACGAAATGATATTCATATGATACGGCAGATGGAAGAGATCACTAGGCCCAGCCTTTATCTTAATTGATTTTTAAAACTACAAAAGTTGAAGAGAAATTGTAAAACAGCATTCCTAGCAGAAACACTCCAGAACAGCATGAATTACTGCCTCTCCTACCCTGCTGCCCACACACCTTCCCCCCCACACACTTTTTTTTTCCTGTGCTGTTGCCATGATCTGCTGAGAAATCTTAAACAGTTTGCACCTAAATCTGGCACATATCCTAGATATTTATTCTGCTTTCTTCAATGGCTCATGTGACAAGATGAGAATTTTGGCTCACTAATGGTGACATTCACATTCACACAGATAGCCTGCATAAAGCTGACGCATCACTCAAATCTCAAGTGACCCCTATATCACTGAAGTGGGAATTAAGTGACACATAGGCATTGTGCTGCCCCACCAACTGGGTAAATTTTTACCCTGCAGAGCTGCTTCTATGGATTGTGGGTCACTGCTGTTAATGATATCTAGCGTATGTATAGTGGGGCAGATCCTCAGCTGATAATTGTCAGAGCTCCATTAAAGTCAATGGAGTTCTGACAATTTAAGCGCCTGCGCCATGATATCTAGCCAGGTATCTCTTCTAGTTAGTGATGTTCTTTTGTTCTTTCTAGTACATCTGTCTGGCAGCTATCAGACAAAGGAACAGACTTAAAGAGAAATGAAAGCGGGTGGGGGGGGGGGAGGAGAAAACCACTATGTTTCAGCCCATTATCATAGCAATGCTAGAAAATAAAAATCACATGTCTCCTGCAGATATTATGCAGTAGACTATTTCTCTACAGGGTAAAGAGTATTTGAAATTGTGTATGTTGAGAGATTTGTTTGCACATGAAAAAACAATCTCCAAAGAACCAAGAAAGATTAGTATTAGAGACAGATGTTGGGGATGGGAGGAGGAGGGAAGTCTGCAGTATCTGTTCTTCAATTATTATTTGTATTGTAATGCAGAGCGGCCCCAATCAGATTTGGGCTCCCATTGTGTTGGGCACTCAATGTACACAGAGTAAGAAGCAGTCCCTATCCTGGTAGGCTTATGGTCTGGGAGAAAAATCTTTAAACAAATCTAACAATAAATGCATTTAGATATCTGAAAACATAATGGGATATATGGGGGATCAGCATCTGCACTGGAAGGTCAACAATATACTATTCAAGGAGCTCTCCAATAACATTCTTACTGAACGCATAAGTCTGAAGCTGGATGGCTTCTGTAAAGTAACTTGGAAAGCAAGATCCAGAATGAAATTATCTTTCACTTATATTTTATTGTCAGCATAAAGATACACACACATAGATGTTGCCTTATCTCATATGTCTCTGTTCATGATGTTCCAGTGGGCAGAAATACCAGTGTAGTCTAAAAGAGACAGAAGCTGCCGAGCAATTGCTTCTCCAAAAAGGAATAAACCAGGTGTGCATTAATCAAAGTCTAACTACAAAAAGGGGTTTTGAAAGTAAGCAGATGTCGGAAGACTGAAAAACAAAAAATACAAGTCATGTTCGAGGAAGGAAGGGGAGATAGACTGATAGCTGCATCTGACTATTAGTTGAATTAATATGCACCTAATTTGGAATTAGTACATTAAAATAGGAAAACTATAAATCCTTAATTATTATGCTTGTCCTTGAATAATGATTAGAAAAAAAACAACCTTTCCTGGTAGCACAAAAGCCAGTCTAGCAACTTATCCATGGTAAGATAAGAATATTCACTCTCACACATAATGCAAGAATAATGGGCCATCCAAAGTAACTGAAAGGCAACACATTTTTTAGTGAATAAGAAAAGTCTAGTTTCTTCTAGAAAAGTACACAATACCTACATTATCCTTTGGAACTCATTGCCAAAGTATCATTGAGGCCAAGAGCCCAGAAGGAATCAGAAAAGAATTAGTCCTCTGTATGGATAATAAGAATATCCACAGTTACCCAAAACAAACAAACAAATAAACATTTATGAACCCTCCTGGCTCAGGGCATAAGTCAATAGCTAAGCTTCCCCTATGAGTAGACTACCACCTAACTGTCCATTACAAGGTTTCTTTCACCATCATGGTTCTAGGCACTGTTTGACTAGACGGGCCATAAGTGTGATCTAGTATTGCAGTCCTTGTGTCTATCAGGTTTGCTGGCCAATTGTTATTCCTACTGTAAGGTGAAAGCAGGCAATAGGTCTTCTGGTAAATCTGCACTCAGTCAACAGGTCAGTGATACCAGGGTCGGCTCCAGCTTTTTTGCCACCCCAAGTGGTGGGGAAAACAAAACAAACAAACAAACCAATCGGCGGCACATCGGCGCCAGCTGAATCAGTCTGCTTCAGTCTTCTGCGGCAATTCGGTGGCGGGTCCTTCAATCCCTCTCTTCCTCTTTGGCGGCAGCTCAAAGAGAGGGACTGAGGGACCTGCTGCCAAATTGCTGCCAAAGACCTCAACATGCCACCCTGATCAGGAACGGAGTGCCATCCCTTTCTATTGGCCGCCCCAAGCGCCTGCTTCCTTAGCTGGTGCCTAGAGCCAGCCATGAGTGATACTTCCAGTCAACTTATGTTTTCCATAAAATAACTTTGCCCTTAAACACTAGCTTTTATTTGCAAACAGTATAATGTCAGACATTTGAATTAAGGCAAATGGTGCAAGCTAAATATAAGTCAATGATGCCAATATTTCATAGCATAACATTGGATTTCTGCCTCTCCAGGACTGTGATGATAATGAAGGAAGGGAATAGTTTGATTAAAAGTTGGACATGAACAGCTTCTAGAGACAACATTGAGGATTCTAATGAGGACGCTGATCTAGTAACTGAATGCACTCTTTCCTTATTAGAGTGTACTGTATCAGGGTACTCTGTTTCCAGATGCTATTGTAAGTGACCTCCTAATATTTTAAGTACATGAGGAAGTCTGAGTGAATGCTGCTAAGGAAGGTAACAGCTACTGGTCTACACAAAACAGAAACTTGGGACAACAGAAAAGGCAACATTGTGATCAAACTGAACTGTCACAATGGAAATTCTTGTATGGATCAGCATTACCATAACAGCCAATGTCAGGCTAGGCTGATATGAATGCACCCTCTTCATCACAGACTGTGGCTTAGAAGTTTTTACTTTAAAATAAATACACATTTTCAAATTCATCCCCTTGCAATTAAAGCAGCTCCTCCTCTGAAGAGATGTGACCCTCTGTCTTCCGAAACTATATTTGCTTTCCTTTTTTTTTTTTATTTCACACACTTTCCAAGTGCTATATCTAAACTCATGATTTTGCCATGTTAGTGACACTATCTTGCTTGTGGTGTGCCTGAATTTAAAAAGCTACATAGTAAATAACATTGGAAATTTCTAACATAACACATGCATCTTTTATCAAGACTCTCAACTCACTTGGGAGAGCAGACATCTTCCTTTTACACTTTCCAGATATAAATGGAGGTATTTACGTACCAGGGTATGAGTAGTAAAACCATACTCTTAGAAACTGGAGTGGTAAACTCCCTAGATGATAACTCAACAGTTGAGATCAGCTGAGCTGCTTGAGCTAAAATCTTCCTGGTTTAAATGAGAGAGGATAGAGGCAGGGTATTTTCAGAGCAAGTGTCCTCAACTTTTGGAATTTGCTTCTTTCACTTTTCTAGCCAAGTCTGATTTTGTTGACTTTCAGGTCACACTGCAAAATGGAGTGTAATGGAGTTAGAATGGGAGAGTTTTAACTTTGCAGGAGTTTGAGGAGGGTGTGTTGCATATTTTGTATCCTTTCTAAGGCTATCTACTCTATGAGTATATCTTGCAAAATGGAGCAGGAGCAGAAGAGGGACACCACCTTACAAAAATAGAATGAGAGACATGAAGGGAATTGCACAGTAGTATGGTATATACTTATACCTATTTTCCATTCTCCACAGTAGCATAATAAATAGTGTACAGGACTATTTTTACACCAGCATCCTTTTCTTGCCCTCCAATACACATTTCTATACATCTTGTTAAATCTGCTATTGCATGTGCACACATTTGGCAGTACAGACAGAGGCAACAGGGAGACCGCCAGTGGAGTTGCAATCATGCTATCCACACAGGGAAGTGAGCAGTGCAAAACTGTGTTGCCTTGGGCTGCAGAAGAAAAAGGGGAAAAGTAGTGTCACAGTTCAGGGCTATATCCACCTTTTGCCCTTTTATGTCTCTCTGTTTGCAACCTCCTCAAGTGTTAGGCCTCTCACCTTCACCTGTCCTTGGGTGGAATCCTGTGATTCTCCCACTCACAGGCTGGGTCTTAGGATACAGTACACTGTGTGCCGACCAAGAGTCCTGAGATTTGACTGAATTCAAGCCCTGCTAATCTTGCCTGTGGGAACTGTGACCCATGTGTGATCAAAACAAAATAGTATCTAATCTCAAAAAACAGGAATAAAGCATAACAAGAATAAAGAATTTCACACACACACACACACACACACGTTTTATCCAAAGCTTATGGAGGCCTAGCTTTCCCAGACATCCCCTCTTCTGGGAATTGGGGTTAGTTTGCTTATCCACAGTTCCTGTGTCTCTCTTCCACGCTATGCAGGGCAGACCTTTTAACGATTTCTAAGTTCCGAGTCTCCTGAACCTGGCCAAACTGGTTTATGCAGCCCTCCAGGGGAGGTCAGAGACAGATTTCCAAGCAGTTGGTTCTCTAGTTGTCCTTTAATTATCAGTAAATAGGTAGCTAACAGAAGTGCTTGTCTGCTTTCCTGTGTTCATTCAATCTAACCCAGGCCTGAATTAACCTTTTACTCACATATCACAATAACAAGCAGATGCAGATATAATAGTCATCAATATTACAGTCATCATCCATGTCCTTTACAAGTAGAAACAGGGAAAACTGGTGAGAAAAAACATATTATTTTCAAGATTCTAAGAGGGATGAGTAATGGAGAATGAGGCAGCAGCAGATCCTCTGGCACCTGCTCTGCCAATGGCCCACTCCTACATACTGCTACAGAGGAAGGACCAATGCAGCAGGCTTTATATAATGTACCCTCATGCACTGTCCCTTTCCAATTCTGCCATTCCCTTGCACAGCAAAACCAGGGCCGGCTCCAGGCACCAACTTAACAAGCAGGTGCTTGGGGCGGCCAAGGGAGAGGGGCAGCACCTGCGGCAATTTGGGGGAGGTAGGTCCCTCACGCCCTCTAGGAGCGAAGGACCTGCTGCTGAACTGCCCCCGCCCATCGTGGCTTTTTTTTTTTTTTTTGCTTGGGGCGGCAGAAATGCTGGAGCCGGCCCTGAGCAGAACCACACTAGTTTCACTGCTGGGGTCCCCCCAAGGTTGTGAAAGAAGGGGTAGGATTGGCCACTAAGAGTAAATAATAAGGAGCCAGACACAAAGCAGCTGGATACCAAATGCAGAGATATAGGACAGCTATATTTACTGTACCTTCAGTCCATCATACAGGAATATGCTAATATTCCTACAATGGACCCCTCCTATGCACAGACTGTCCTTTTCAAGTGCCTCTGCATCTTCCAGTTCCAGTGCAGTCATTTAGAAATGACTAAATGACATAAGAAAGTTTTCTCACGGTGGAAACAGGAAACACCAGAAATGTCATAAGAAAACCCTGTTCTTGTCCAAAGGACCCAATCATACAGCATGCTGAGCATCCTCAGCACTCGCTGCAATTAACAGGGACTGCAGGGTGTCAGCACCTTATAGGAGTAAGCCCAAATTTTCCAGACCTAAGAGATTCAGATACATTTCAGAAGGAAATCCACCTAAATCAGGACACTCAGAAGAGATGCCACTACTCTGTACCAAGACAATAGACTATTAATTTCTTTTGTCACTAATTGTGGCACAAATTAATGTCACATTATTTTCATATATATCTATATCTATATATCCCATATATGTCATATGATATACATTAAGTATATATAAAGGTAATTTATAATTTGGGAGGGATAGCTCAGTGGTTTAAACATTGGACTGCTAAACTCAGGGTTGTGAGTTCAATCCTTAAGGGGGCCACTTAGGGATCGGGGGGCAAAATCACTACTTGGTCCTGCTAGTGAAGGCAGGGGGCTGGACTTGATGACCTTTCAGGGTCCCTTCCAGTTCTATGAGATAGGTATATATCTCCATATATTTATTATTAATTAACGTGCATAAAAGATACCACAAAAATACAGATATGCTTTTGCCACCTTGGGCTGATTTTGAAATAAGTGCTCTTTACTTAATCCAGAAAAATTGGTCAGAGTTTAAAGTGAACATTGATATTAAGACAGGGACATAAGATCAGAATCATGAGGTGTTGAGAGATGGTAAAGATTTGACAGACCTTTGTACACGGCTGACACAGAACTGTTTATTGAAATTTTCCATGTGGTGTACTTTGCTTTTTGCTCTGCACACGGATGTATTTAGGAGGCTAGCTACTTTAAATAAGAAGTGAGATTCTATTTGATATTATTCTAGAAGTAGGTCTGTTTCTGCAGTGATATAAACCTGAGAGTAATTACTGGGATACTTCTCAGATATTGAATATAGTCCTGCCAGGGGCATATTGATTTATATAAGACCTAGAGATTTTGGGAGCATATTAAAAATTAATCAATATTTTAATTTGTTTCCAGGCTCCAGCCATTTAGCCTAGTAAAATACTGCTTGAAGGTAAATGTGACCTTTGAAATATGACTTGATAACAAGTGGAAGAGAGAAATCTTAATTAATGTTATCATTTAATGTCAGCTGTAGTTAAATACATCACAGCTTTTTATTACAATTCCATATTTAGAGTCAAAGTTAAAAATGTTGCAGAACTAGGGAGACTGTAGCAATGTTACCAAGAGAAAGACGCCAGAATTCATGTGGTCCTAAGAGATAGTATGATTTCAGCCATGTTGTATGTGACCTGTTCCTGCAACCCAGAACTCCCATAAGTAGACTTTACTCATGAGTGTAGTACCAATAGTAGCCGATGCCTCCAGTCCCTAAAGTGACTCTTCAGTTGTCTCCTTCTCCTACGTAGAAACTGTTCCCAATAGGGTCACCCCATGAGTGTATGTTGGAATTTCTGGGGTTACATGCATGAGTAATGACTAACCAGCTGAGTGAGCTAAGCAGGAAGAAATCCAAATGGAGATATGTTCTTAGGCCTAATGTCAGACTCCTTAAAGGGGTCTGATTTTCAAAGACTGAGTGCTTAGCACCTTCTAAAAAGCAAGGGCCTTAAGCTAGTTCAAGCTAGATACTCACAAATTGAGAAAACCTCTAGTGTTTTTTGGATATGAAAACCTTGGCCAAATTGGAAGGGGAAAGGTCAGGTCTGGAGATTCTGCTGCCCTAGGCAAACCAGAAAACATCTGCTCCTTACCAAATGGTAGCCACTGAATAGCCTGCTGTCCCCAGTGTTTTGCTGCCATAGCCTGCCACCTGTCCTATCTTTATGGTGGAGTTGGCCCTCCCACTGCTATGGGTGGCTTACGTTCTGTTCACTCATTTTCTGGCTAAATGACATGTTGACATGATGTCGGTGGCATGGAAGAAATTATTAAACTCAAGGATTACAATATGAAGAATAAATTCATGTAGCTACACTGAACCTGTCTGAGAATCATAGGGTATGTCTACCCTTGGAGCTGGAGGTATGACTCCCAGCTTGAGGAAACATATTTGCCCTAGCTTGCTAGAAATAGCGTGTGGCCATGGTGCCATGAGTGGTGGGACTGGCCAGCCACCCTGAGTACATGCCTATGGTCTCTGACAGGTACATACTCGGGGTAGCTAGCCCTTCCTGCTGCTCACACTGCCACAGCTACATTCTGTGTTTAGCATGTTAGCGCAATCTGAGCTTGTGCGAGTATGTCTTCTTGAGCTGGAAATCACACCCCGGCTCCCAGTGTAGACATGCCTGTAGGGTCCTAATGTTGACATAACTGCAAATATATGTCATTTGGCCCATACAGGTCTCTGTGTTGTCCTGAGGGTCCCAAAGGGTTCAGGAGAGGATCTGTAGGAATAGATAAAGATGAAAGGCCGTAGTTTATTGCTGCTGTTCTCCCTAATAAATTCTTGTTCTGTAAAGAGGACTTTAGCTCCATATATTATGACATTTAGTGTTCACTGAGTCCTGTCCTTGTTGAAATCAATGGGAGTTTTGCCAAGTAAATAATAAATAGGACTTGACCATGAGTAAATAGGATCATTATATAAAGGGAAGTGAATCAGTAGAATAATTGAAATATCTCATAGATAGCATGGCCAGATATCTCATTTTTAATTTAATTTAATTGGCTTCTTATGTTGTTGCCATAATGCAATTGCTTCAGTACAGTAAATTTAATTACCAACTTCTAAAATAAGTTTTTTTATAGAAGCCCTGAGAATCATAAATCACTACACGGAGGTGCAGCTATGTCAGTCAGTTTTGAAGAGACACATTTGCTTTTATTAATCAAAAGTCATAAAATAACTTTTCACTGATTGTGACCAGAAGCCTTGATCCTTTCATGAAAGCATCATCTCATGAATATCTCTGGGTGTTTCACCTGAGCCTGTTTGGCACAGGGTTACGCTTGAGAAATCAGAGCTGACATGCTTGCCAGGTCTACCTTTACAACACCGAGAGCTTTTTCAACTAATCCCTTTGAAATCTGTACAGTTGTGTATAACAAAATTAAATAAAAAGCAAACACAATAATGAGCCCCTTGCTCCACCCTGCTGTGATATGTAGAGGGGATCAAATAAAAGTAAAGTGAGATGCAAAGGCACTCAGATATTCAGTACAGAGGGAGAGGATCCAATGCAACATGCACTTCTTCCTCCTCCCACCCCAACTCCCAGGCAGCCCACGGCTGCCCAGTGGAGCTCCAGAGCTTGTGCAAGGGATGGACAGGGGAAGGAGCAGCCATTTTGGCCCTATTCCTTCAGACTTCTCCTTGTAATTGGACCCCTGAATCTATGTGCAGCTCATAGGCATGCGCAGCACATTTCATTAGGGTGTGCACCCAGGGAATTTTTTTTCTTAAAGGCAAACATCATAAAGGGCGGGGTGTGGGAGAGGGTGCTGTGTGCGAGAAGGGGCTCAGGGCAAGGGATTGGGGCAGAGGAGAGGTGTGGGGTGTATGAGGGAGTTCAGGGAAGGAGGTTGGGGAGCAGGAGGGGTGCGGCGGGGGCTCAGGGCAGGGGGCTAAGGTTCAGGAGGGGTGCAGTGTGCAAGAAGGGGCGCAGGGCAAGGGATTGGGACAGAGGAAGGGTACAGGGGGCAGGCAGGGGGCTCAGGGCAGGGGGTTGGGAGGCAGGGGGCTCAGGGTAGGGGGGTTGGGATGAGAGGTGCAGGCAGGGGGCTCAGGGCAGGGAGTTGTGGGGCAGGGGGTTGGGGTGCAAGGTGCAGGCAGGGGGCTCAGGGCAGGCAGTTGCGGGGCAGGAAGGGGGCTCAGGGCAGGGGTTGGGATGAGAGGTGCAGGCAGGGAGCTCAGGACAGGGAGTTGGGGTGCAGAAGGGTAGGCTGTTTGCAGGCAGGTCCGGGGCTGGGGATCTGGGCTCCCCCGTCCCAGGAGGCAGGTTTGGGGGCCGGGCAGAGGGGGCCAGGCTGGGCGCTTGGGGCCAGGCTGGGCAGAGGCAGCCGGGGTGGATCGCAGAGGTGCCGGGCTGCTCCCAGGGCTGGACTCAAGGCCAAGGGTGCCGGGCCGGAGCCCCCGAACAGCGCCGGGGAGCTGAACTCGCAGTCGGGCTGCAGGGGGGCGTGTGGGCTGGGCTCGCCCCCTGCCCCAGGCCTGCTAGCTCCCGGGCCCCATTTAAGGTGGGCTGGGCTCAGGGGTGGCCTGACCGCCCAGTGGTGCCCGGGCCCCCGGCCAGTGCGGGGAGCCGCAGGCAGGTTTGGGGCCATGGGCGCTGGAGGGGGGCAGCTGCCTTGGGTGGGGGCTGTGGCAGCACCCCCGGGGGCCACCTTAAGCGGCTGTGTTGGTGCTGCCGGGTGGGAGGCTGCCAGGGAGCACATGGGGCTGTTAAAGCAGCCAGCCCGGCCCTGGGGAAGGGGAGCCCGGCTCAACAGGGTGCAGGCCAGGGGCTCAGGGCAGGGGGGGCGGTGCAGGAGGGGTTTGGGCTCCGGTTACCTGCAGCAGCACGCACCCTGCCTGCCAGGGCCCCATGCCGCGCTGCTCACCATGTCCCCACACAGCCCCGGGGGAGGGAAGGGGTGGCACAGGGGTCTGCACGTTGCCCTTGCCATGACTCCAGTTACCTCCCCTGAAGCTCCCATTGGCCACGGTTCCCTGTTCCCAGCCAATGGGAGCTTCGGGAGGCAGTGCCTCGAGCAACCCCTCCGGCCCCAGAGACATGGTGCCCTGATGGCTGCTTCTGAAAGCAGCACGGGGCCTGCAGCACCATGGGGGGCAAATCCCGCAGGCCGGATCCAAAGCCCTGAGGGGCCAGATCCGGATCTGGCCCATGGGCATTAGGGTGTGCCCGGGCCCACCTGGCACACCCCGTGCACACGCCTATGGTGCAGCTCCATTGCCTCCACTGGAAGTCTGGCCCATGGTGCTGCTTGCAGGGTTATAGAGTGTATGTGAAAGTCTCCCCTTTAAAGGTGTTTTGAAAAGAGCTGTGCCCTTAAAAGATAAGTGTCAGTTTTAGTATAAGGATTGTGTGAGGAATGTTGCAAACAGTGAGCTAATGTTATCTAGCACAGAAGCAACTGAAAAAATTTAGGGGCAACCACTGTACACCCAACTAAACCAGTGGGAAGTACCATTGCTAGATGCAACATCAACCTACCTCCACGCTGCCCCCTCTCAGTGGGCATAGCACAGGCTCTACAGGGTGGCCAATAGCCACTCAGCTCCTCTGGAAAGCAGGCTGCCAGGGAGTCACATCTGCTGCTAGGGTAGGTTTGGTAGGTTTGGATGCAAAGAGAAAACAAAATACCAAAAGCCCTCTAGGAGTTTATCACCCTTGGAATCCATCTTCCAGGGGCCCATAAAATTCAGGGTGAGTGAGTGGCGACTCAGTGGTAACTGGCAAACTTTGGGGCAAGTAGGGGCATAGCTCTCTCCTGTCCCCTCCTCTCTCCCCTCCCCCCCAGCCTAGGATTCTACCTCCTCTCCCCTGGCTGTCCTGCACCTAGCCCCCAGTTCTCTCCCCTGCACTCTCACTTGCACCAGAGTCTCTCAATGCCTAAAGCTGAGCCCAAAAGGTAGGGCAAGGCAAAGCAAAGCAAACCAGATGATGAGGTGTGGGGCCCCTCAGATGTTTCTGATATTTTCTGGTTACTCTTGGGTTTGTGGCTAGGAGGCCTACAAGGTCAATCAAGTCTTGTGTTGACAGTCAACTAATATTATAATTGGATGCTACTTTATTACCATGGAGATGTATGGTTTCTCCATACACACAAAGAGCAATCTTTTTTCCATTATTATTTTAATCTAAAATGACATATATTAGGATTAAGGAAAACAATAAGAGATTTACTTTTCACGTAAAGCAACATGCAGCAATTCTGACCACAAAATGGCTATTTTCTTTGCACATAGGAGCAGCTCTTGAAAGTGCAATAGACAAAAACTAAGGCATTTTAGGTATGTCTACACTGCAATTAAAAAAACCCGGCAGCTGGCCTGTGCCAGTTGACTCAGGCTAAGGGGCTGTTTAATTGCGGTGTAGATGTTTAAGCTCAGGCTGGAGACCAAGTTCTAGGACCCTGCAAGGTGGGCTCAGGCAACAGCCCAAGTCCAAACCTCTACCCTACAATTAAACAGCCCTTTAGCCCAAGTCAGCTGGCACAGGCCAGCCATGGGTTTTTAATTGCAGTGTAGACATACCCTTAGTTTCATAGCTGCATACACCAGACCATAAAGAATAAACACACACAAACCCTCTCCTGCCCCTATATTTTATGGAAGGAAATGCAGTTTCTTTCATTAAGTGAATATTTTCCATTTTCAAAATTGCAATAGCTAGAGCTGGGTAAAGCTGTCATGTTTTGCTGTTTTCTTCCTTTATTCTCCACTGCTGCATTTTTAAAACCTCTTATTGGTTATCCAGGTAGGATATTCTAAAGAGCAGTTAAACAAATACTGTATAGAAAATATCTGTATTTCAAGACATAGCAGAATATAGGCCATGCTGTAAATACTTGCTTATGAAAATGTCTCTCATAGGTAAACCAGAATATTAACTGCCAACCCTCCCGACAAATCAGAAGGTGCATTTATGGCTTGGGTAATGCATAAAAATGAGCGATAACCAACTTGAAAGTATACAAGATGTATGCAGGGTATGACAAACTAAATGGTTAGCTGTCATCAGTTGATTTAAGGGTTTTCAGCTATACAGACATCTCATTGGGCATATGTTTACAGAGTCCGCATGTGTTGCACAGGAAATACAGTGCTCTTCTCTGCAAGATAATGACGCTATAGATATTTTGGTGGGGCCCATGGGAACAGCACTCAGTACCATTGTGCTCTGTGCCTCCAAAAGTTCAGGCCTAGTGTCAGGTTTCTAAAGAAATTACTTGAAAAATGAGTGAAGTTGCACCAAAGTCATTGTCTCATCAGCATTCAGTGCCATTTAAAGTAGGAGAAAAGACAACAGATGGATCAGAGGGAGAGGCAAGAAAATCAAAGCAGTGAGAAGGGGGAAAGCTTCTTATCTGTACTGTATTCTCTCTCTCTCACTGGTCAGCAGTGATAGCATATATACTGTGTGCATATTGAGTCAGACACAGAGGTGTTTCAGCTAGTATTTGCTAGCTAGCTAGCCAACCAACTGACAAATTATTTGATGAAATCATTCTCAGTATTGGACACTGAATAGAAGGGACAGTTGTCAATATGTAATAGCATTAACAGAATGTGTATCAGCCTCCGTAGAGGACTCAGTACTTGAACCATTCTTACTCTGATCCATTAACATATCCATCAAGTGTCTCAGATTCTGTGGGGCAACCTACATGTCATTTGGTTCTGCTGGTACTGCCATAAATCCTGCTGTAAGTTCCACATGGTCCGAATTGTCAGGTCCACTCCTGATGTGCTTTCAGCTCAGCACATGCTTTGGCGAGAAGACAGGGAGAGAAGAGCAGGGAATAGGGAAGGGGACAATGAGAGAATAAAGAAAAGCACACTTTTTCAGGTGTTCTTTTCCAGCTTCAGGCCTACAACTCAGCGAGCTCATTCCCATCTTATTATGACTGAAATAAAAGGGCCTTACATTATTTTAATCTAACCATAATTTTCTTTATAAAACACCACCTTCCAAAGCAATGGGAGTACTGAACAGCACCATCATAAGAAAGACATTATGAGGCCATAGACCAATCAACAACAACAGTATAATAACTCCTTGACAGAACTGCAAACACAGAAAAGACCAAATGGGAGACAGAGCCTGCAAAGGAAAGGGTTATAGATTATGAGGGTGACAGATTATTCTAGAAAAAAGACATTATAAAAAGAAAGTTTGCAGGTGACATGGAAAAGGAGGAAGGGTGGAGCTGAGGTTCATATAAAGGAAGAGATTGAGTTCTACATTCTAGTTGCCTTGCAACCCCACTATACATTACTGAAGACTTACACCCCACCATATCCCACACCCACACAGAGCTTGGGGAATGCTGATGTAGATCTTTGTCGTGGCCTGGGACAAAGGTGGTCAGAGCTGGAGTCGGGAGTCAAGCTGAGGGTCAGAGACAGAGTCTGTAGTCAGTGATGGGGTGTAGAAATAGGGACCTGGAACAAGGCAGGAACAGGAAAGGAAGGCAGGAATCAAGAGTCAGGCAGAGTCCATTGTAGCTTCCAGTCAGGGAGCCACTTAATTTCTCAGACAACTTCCTGGCCCTCCTTCTGGCTTAAATAGGGAATTTGAGCTAATCAGAGAGGCTGGATGCCTTCTCCAATCAGGAGCTTTGTGGGCTAGGATCCACCAACCACATGGCCTGCTGGTACCAGTGAGCTATGGGGTTGTCTGAGACCCAAGATCTCTCTCAATCTCTTCACAAGCTTCATGATTCATTCTTTCCTTTCTTACATGCTTTGATGAACAGTGAAACTGTTAATGTTGACATTTACAATATCATCACTGGCATCTGAATTAGCACCACTGAAATGAGTGGGGCACCTTATACCTCAAAGTTGTTGATTTAGGCTTCTGCAAACTCAGGCAGAGGTCACTGCCACAATTACACTTGCTTGACATTTTGAAGGTTTTCTCTGCAACCATAACAGCTAAAGACTCATTTATTTTTATGAAAGCTGAGACCCTGGAGAGCAAAGGAGAGGTCTGTTTGAGCTCCCCATCTAGTTCTTTGGGAAGCCCTGGCCTAAGGTGAGATAGCATGTTGTAAGACGAGAAAGGACTATTAGGATGCTAAAAAAATTTAACATTGTTTTGTACTGCCAGAGCAACAACAATCTGGGTTCAAGTTTCTGTTGTCAGGGTCTTTGATTTAAAGTTAAAAATTATGTTCTACTTCAATAGACATATGAAAAGAGAGAATTAGAAAATCTCCAAAAACCAGTCAAACACCCTTGCCCCCCTGCATTTTTTCTCCATTTCACCAATTTCCTTTATCTCCTCTCCCTCTATTTGCTTGCCAGCATTTTGAGTGACATCAAATTCCCATTCTGGGAAAAAGAAAGTCAATTTCAGATGGTAGCTTTGAAATTTTGTTGTTAAAATCTGATGTTCTTTCTTCTTAAGAAGAAACGAATCCAATGCCCATTGAGCGAAAGGAAAGAGAAAGAGAGAGAGGGAAGCAAAAGACTCTGCAGCTTCTGCCTCTGGTGCTTGTAGTTCAGTTGCTAGAAAACCACAGACACAGAACGTGGTTTGAGGCCCGATTCAAAAAGGACTTTAGCTGACTTCAGTGGGACAACCTGTGTGCCTAAAGTGATGCATAAATATAAACAGCTTGCTGAATGCAGGTCTCACTTAGCCACTCTTGGGCCTTAGCTTTGGGAAAAACATCTTACTTCCAACAACAATTTTTCATGACATGTTTGTAAGTTCAAATGACTTTTGACCTCTGTTCGCCCCTTTGTGCAATTTAAAACTCCAACTTTCATGGCCCAACAATTGGAACCCTCTAAAATGTGACAGCAAGTCAGAACTCAAATACATGTAAAGATGCAGTAAATTGTGGATAGTGCCTACACTGTAAGCTTCTCTGGCCAAGGACACTTACACCAGTGTAAAATCCAGAGAAAACCCATTGACTGGAGAGTGAAACCCATTTGCAGGCAGTTTCCCCATGTTGGGACCTACCCAAACATTACTGAACTCACTGATTTATCCCTAAATCTGAGCAAGTTGTTTTCCTAACCAAACTCACAACAAATCACAGCTCTTTGCAAAAGAAAATAAGTGTTTAATGTGTCTTGTCTGATATGATTAAAAAGAAAGCTCTGGAAGTAGGTATCATGCCATACATCATCTCCTGTCAGATGTCATATTCTGCTCTATCATGAGTTTTGTCAAAATGGATTCTGATGAAATACAGAAAGCTTGATGCACTAAAACATTCATTTCATAAAGCATTAGCATCCCACAATAGAAGCCCAATACTGAAGTCTTTCTACACACCAGATTCCCATTGACTTCAGTGGGAATTATGCATACAGAGGTCATTGGGGGTAAGGATGAATTTAATTTTAAAGTAATATTACCATGCTTCTGCTGTTTTAGCACCTCTTCACCCTTTACTATCCTTCTAGCCCTTAATTGCACTCATCAACTCAAATCTCATCTTCTGAAATTGTCCCTAATTTTATATTGGTTCCCTTCATTCTTGCCCTCTGAAATCCATATCCCAAATACCGTATCCCCCACTGCTGCTTCTCTTTCACTTCTGGTTCAACTGCCCCAATTCTAGCCTACCCTATATCATCATCTTCCCCAACTGTCTCATCTCAGCTAAAATGGCATAGAGAGCTTGCTTATTAAACTTTTTAAGTTGTACAATTCCATAGTTGCCCAAGAACACAGCACTTTTTAGTAGGCCAATTTTTTTTATATCAACTGTGTTTGCTCTTAGTTGTTTTCTTCCAAATATTGTAGGATGCATCTAAGGGTACCCTACACTGCACACTCCTTATGGCAGCATGTAGAGTATATACGCACAGGTATAAATAACAGTGTAGACGATGAGGCACTGCTTAGGCTAGCGGAGTACAGATTTACCAGAACATTAGGGTATGTATGTACCCTACACACTTCTCTATTCACCCAAGCACTACCCCCATCTAGCCTGCTGTATTTAGCTGTGTAGTGTCCTGCTGCTGGAGTCTTTTCCTGCTTCGGTCTGAACCCAGTGCTGGATCTGAAGTTTGCAAGTGACCTTTATCAAAGTACAGATCTGAACACCCGCCCCCAAAAAACCAAACTTTGCAGTGTTCAAACTTCATAGCCACACCTGAAGTGTGAGACTTGAGACCATTTCTGCTAACAAATCGATATATAAGCTAATAAACAAATCTTAGACCAACTTGGAGCAAAAATGGCAACAGATTCATGAATTTTATGGCCAGAGAGAACCATTATGATCATGTAATCAGGCCTCCTACCTGATACAGGCTAAAGAATTTCATTGTGACAGGTCCACTGCCCCGCCCCTCTTCCTGGGCCTGCTAGCTGTCCCAATAAAGTGCAGAGAGGTCTCCAGTTATGCAGCACCCATGGCTTTATTTACACGAACAGCTCTCTCACCACCAGTGTTGAGCTATATACAAAGCTTGCAAGGTTAATTCCCTCTTTTCCTGCAGGCAGCCCACAACTAGGAGACTGACCTTTCCCTAGTGGGCTTTTCTGCTGGCTCCCAGCCCTTATGACTGCTGGCTTATCAGGCCTGCAGGTGGAGCCAATCCACAGGCCAGGCATCAGGTCTGTTTCACCAGCCCCAATCTATTTCTCTTGATTGGAGCTGGCTGACCAGGGGTAATTAGAACAACAAGGAGTCTGGTGGCACCTTAAAGACTAACGGATTTATTTGGGCATAAGCTTTCGTGAGTAAAAACCTCACTTCTTCGGATGCATCCAAAGAAGTGAAGTTTTTACTCACGAAAGCTTATGCCCAAATAAATCCGTTAGTCTTTAAGGTGCCACCAGACTCCTTGTTGTTTTTGTAGATACAGACTAACACGGCTACCCCCTGATACTTGACAGGGGTAATTAGGTGCTTTTGCACCAGCACCCTGCTACATTCACCCAATAATTCCTGCCTCAATTTCTGTAACTTATAATCGATGCAGAGCATACCTTTTTGAAAGTAGGATGGGTAATAGGCTCATCATTTCATGTGCTTATCCCAAGCTGAGTTTTGAACCCAAAACCAGAGATGTGCAAGATATGACATATATTCATGACACGTGCATCCTGGCCATGTGGGCTACTGACACTAAGAGGTTGCTTAATTTGAGAAATTGCTTTAGAGTGATTTGAGCCTGTTGGAGTCAAGTTTAGACTCTAAGAGGCGTGTTATACCTTGTGTTTTACATGTTACATGTTGTTCTTATGATCCTTACTTGCTATTTCTTAAATCATAAGCTTTGTTAATAAACTTATATTTGTTTTCACTACAAGCAGATTCCAGTGCTCAGTTGTTATAAAGGACCTGATCCTGAGTTGTACCAGTCAAGCTGTGTGGACACTCTCTCTTTGCAGATAGCTTACAGGTTATTTCTGTGAGTGTCCAGTGACAGGGGCTGGGTACTCCAGAGAAGGACCGCTGGCAGAGGGGCTTGGAGTTGGTATGTGTCTGTCACTAGCCTGCACAAGAGAAGGTGAGGTCTGCAGAGACCTGGAAGGCAGTGCTTTTAGGGCCAGAGGCTGTTGGTTTCAGGGAACTAAAGCCCAGCAGCCATAGACAAGACTGCTTTGTGCTAAGGGCAGTTAGTGGCAAGCTTCCTTACACCGCTGAGTACCCCTGGGGAGCATCGCAAACAGGCACTAGATAGTGTCAAAAAAAATTTCACATGCAACATTTAAAAGTGAAAGGATTTATGATTCACTTGAAAAATGAAAAAAATGTCAGCCCTGAATAACTATAACCAATCTCTAATTATTTCAAATATAAATACAGCACAGCTGAGCTGTAATTCCAAGAAACTATGTCAAGATCAAAACAGCAGCCTTTAAAGTATATTGTAGTTTCTGATAAGATAGTAAATGCTCTGATGTATTTCATTTTGCAATCCCAATTACTATATACTTCCACTGATAAAACCATTCAAACTTTAAGAGTTCATTCTTATTTTATTTTTGGCAGAAGTTTTTTAAATCATTAAATCCTCTACTGTATGACAAAGGCTTTACAATTTGCAAAGAGTGCCATTAAAATATTCCCTATTAGGGACATACCTAATATCACACAAGAATTATGCGCAAACAACTGCACACAAAACACCATCTAGGTGAATTGTTTTAGATCCAGGGTTTTGGTTCACTTGATTAGAGAAAAATCAGGACCAGCCAAAGTGTTTGGATTCAGAGCCAGATCAGGGATTTTCAGACGGTCTAGTGAGGGGTTTTTTTGGCTTTCCTTGCATCATTGTGGAGGTGTAGGTAGGTTATAGCATTAGGATTTTAAAAGGCTTGACATTAGTAAAAGAAAAACTGTTTTAGTTTGTTGCAATTTATGGCCAGTCTCCAATGTGGATAAGGACAACTATGTTTCTCTCAGCTCCCTCTGTGTCTGTGACTCTCTCTTTCTTTCTCTCCTGGTGTGAGAGTGAGAGGCAGGGAACACAATGCCCCTTCCAGTATTAAACAAAGTTGCAGTCTGCTGCTTAAATCCATCCCATGTGTCCATTCACCTGTGTGTACTGACCAATGAATGGATTTACCACAACAGCACATGGCTTTCAATGGAATACTCAGTTACTTTCCAATGTGTGTCGAGGTTCCTAGGGTGACGGGCATTCCAAAATAATTATGTTAAAACATCATAGTCTGGCTTTCCTAGGTTCTCGATTTCTGCAGCACTTTCCCCTCTCCCCCACGCTTCCATTTCATTTTATGTTCCCTTCACATTTGACTATAAAAGGCTCTAAAAAGTGAACAAAAACTTGAAGTTTGTCTTTTCCTATCTTGTTTGTTTTTGACTATTAGTCCCTATCTTGGTCATTATATGGAGGAAGGTCTTTGAAGATTTGGTGGGTTTTGACTTAAGACCCAATCGACATTTCCTCCTAAAATCAATTTAAAAGAAGCTTTTAAAGATATAATTTTGGCAACGTCTTGAAAAGAAAACTGCTGGATCACCATTAGGAGCACTGAGCTTAATAATGATTCCTTTTTGGACAGCTCAATTGGATTGCTAATTAGGATTCCTTTGCGGAATTGCATTCAGCAATCATAGCAAAGCATATCTCTGAAAAAGAAAGGGTTCTATGGATTAATATTAACCAAAGTTGTCACATGAAAGGACTAAGAATTTCATCGCACCCAGTCTTTCTTGATTTTTCATGTGACATACTAAGTGGCATCTCCTGAATCGGATTGTACCAAAATCCAAACACAAATAGGTAGTTAGCCACATTGGGTATGCCTACACAGCAAAGAAAAACCGATGGCTGGGTCATGCCAGCTGAATGGGGCTCAGGCTGCAAGGCTGGGTAAACATCCAGGCTCGGGCCACAGTCTGAGCTCTGGGACCGTCCCACCTCACATGATCCTAGAGCCCACGCTCCAGCCCGAGCCTGGAAATCTACACAGTGATGAAACAGCCCTACAGCCTAAGCCCTGCAAGCCCGAGCTGGCTGGCACAGGTCAGCTGTAGGTATCTAGTTGCTGTGTAGAAATACCTGTTCTGGCTGAAGTCCTTATATTTGGCTCTACCTACTAGAAAACGAATGATCAGGAGCAAGTGATGCCTCTTTCTCATGGTACCTAAAGTGCAGCACAATTCAGAGAGAGGGGGGAAGGATATCAATCACTTTTGCTCCCTTATAATCCTTCCTCATGACAAGGAAACCAAATTTCAAAAATCAAAATATCTTGCTGTCTGGAAATCCCAAATTTCAGCCTGCTCTAGTGCCGAGTGCTTCTAAGTGCTGCACAGTGCTCTGCAATCCTAAAGTCTTCCTCTGGATTTGACGGTATTCAGCACCTTCCTGGCCTGTCCCTTTACTTACGTCTGTTAATCCTCTAAATCAACAGTATAGGCACAAAAGCACGTGGGCAAGGCCTTTAACCTTTCCACAGGGCACTAGTTGACCTTCTTTTACTTTTTCAAACAATCAAAACAGAAATAATAAAATAAATAATAATTCTTCTCAGAAGACCTTTAACTGCAAAAATAACTATCAGTATTGTCAACCCCAAGTATTCAAAAATTGTGTCAGGCCCCCCCAAAATAATGAGATTTTAAAAATTACTAAATTTTTCATTTCTATTTGCTTTATATTTTTGAACCTTCAGGGGGCATTTGGTGGATGTTTAAAGGCTTTTAGACACAACGATGAGGGCTAGAAATTTAGCTTTCATTTTTAAAAAAAAGTATGTGAAAATCTCAATCACTTGATTCCCAGAGCTGGGGCTTAACAAAAAATGACAAATATTGCAAGACTTATGTTAAAATGGTGAGAGTGGGGAACACTCTTCAATAGAAAATGAGAATAACTTTTAATTATTGTTATATGGACCGGAATTACCATACACCCATTCAAAAATCAGATTTTCTAACCACAGTTTATTTTCCCCTAATGTCCTACAATGACAATATCTAGTCAATCCTGACTAGTTTTTTAGCTGATAAGGTTGTGGACTTTGGGAAATTTGAGTTATGGATCCAAATTTCACTGTTCAGGCCATAATTTTAATAACTTCTCTAGCACTGTTGATCAGTAAATCTCACAGCACTTTACAAAGGTAAGTATCATTAACCTCATTTTAGGGGTGGGGAAACTGAAGCAGAGGGAGGCAAGAGCAGTGGTAGAGCCAGGATTAGAACTCAGGCTACCTAAGTTCCTCTAGCTCTATTCCATAGGCGATACCACTTCCCTATCTAAACACTATCGTTGCAATATTATTTGAAATCTCTCAGACTTTCAGGGGCAGATTGAATTCATGGACTTAGCCTCTCTCCAGGATGAATCCAAACTATAATCACTAGAACTTCCTAGAACTCTGGGGGAGCTGAGAACCTGATCTGAATTTTTTCTCTAGTTTTGACAGTAGTACACTGTACAGTTACTTTCACTGCTTCACTTTTTTTTACCTTGCAAGTTTATTGCTGCTTTGTAGGGCTGCATTAGCATGTTTTCATTTGGAGGTTGTAACCTTAGCACCACCACTTCATTTAATTACATCAAAAGCTTGCTACCATTATTATTTTCATTAATCATGTTTATTACGGTAGTGCCCAGGGTCCAATCAAAAATGCGAAGCATTGTACAGGGTCCCTGCCCAGGAAGGGTTTACAATCTAAACAGACAAGACAGACATCATAAACTTCAGTTGATAGTGGTTTGTTTTAATGTGGTCTTCCTGGATTTTCACCAACATTACAACACTGTACATATCTCTTTCTATTACTGAAAAGGTACAGCTATGTGCCAGTAGAAAGCAGTTTCAAAATTATTTTGTTTTTATAAGATTTCAGCATATTATAGGGATTGTTTTAATAAGTGACCCATACAAGTATTAAACTAGTGGTAATAGTTATGGGATTAGAGTGGTTATTGCTATTTTGCCATATCCTAAGAGTTATCTAATTACTTTGTAGTGTTAGAAAAGTGTCATTAGCTTAGTCTGAGGATGCATTAATTATCCACTGTAGTCAATTATCAGTAAGTAGTTTCTTCTTTCCGGTTTATTCAAAAGCAATTCACAGTGATTTTTTTTTTTTTTTTTAGTTCCAGGAATAGCTGTGTGTTCAGCCTATGTGATGTAGGCTGATTCATAACGTGAAATAGAGGGAATTGGGGTAGGTAGTCTCGGGTGAACTGGTGTAAGTCAGAACTCGATGAACCAGCTTAAACCATATTATGCTTTAAAATTGGTGTCCAAAGAAAAGTCATCTTTTATTTTAATCAGGGCTCAGATATATAATATAGACTTGTTTGAAATTTTAAACCAAACTTTGGAAATCCTGAAGGTACTTAGCTAGCAGCTATAAACATTAGTCCCAAAAGGCTAATAGCTATGTAACTGTACTTAGTGTTAAGGGTTGAATGAACAAGTGTAATAATAGGCAAGGTTAATTTGTCCCATTCTTTTTGCTTTATGAGCTATTCAGAGCTATTCAGACTGACACAGGCTTTCCAAATTCAAGGAAGCTATTGTTAAGACATACAAATTCTAATTATTATTTCAACAGTGACAGCTGTATATGCTGTTTGGAACGCACTTGATAATTTGTTAAATATTTTGTAGACAGTAGCAAGAAGCAGTCAGATCTGTGCTGTTGCACAGTAGTTAATGGGTTGTGCTACCAATCTGAATTAAGCCAGTGCAAACGATCTCTAAAGTCTTTAGTCTTCAACAGCCTAATGATTTGAGCCTTACTGTCTATAATTTTCATAAGAAAATGCAAGTAACTTAACAAATGCCTGATCTCTACTGTAATTGACTCAAAAATAAATCAAGAGCTCCCAATTGGAAAAGCCTTCTAGGAATCAGTTAATCTCTTGGAGTTGTGTGGGGCCAGTGGACACTGTAGAGGACCTTAGGATTTGTGAGCAGCACCCAATATTAAAACTGTGGTGGTATGTTTACACTGGGCCAAAGAAGTAATTTTCCAGACTTTAGGACTGCTCTCCCCAGACAGAAATTATTGGGTTTTAGTGCATCAAAAGGAAAAATGTGGAATGTGCTAAATGAAAGAGAACAGCGTGCATGTGTGTTCTTGCTAGACTGTTAGAACAGATTAGGATTAGAGAATTCTGTTCAGAGTGAAATCCATTGGCCAGCCCTGCAACTGCGGAAGGACTAAAAATTCTATGGACATGCTATGGTTGCGTGGCACACAGTGAGCAAAATGCACCCCTGTTCAGAAGTCCCACACAAAGCCTGCACATCACTCAAGATCTCAAAATAACAATTTACTAATTTATTTGGATTTTTACTCCTGCATGGTAAAAAAAAAAAAAAAACACCTGGAAATGCACCAGCCTTGTGCTGCACAGGAATGAATTTTACCCAGGGTGAAGTGAATTAAGAGACGAGACCATGAACAAAGACATTGCAGCCCCCAGTGCATCATAGGGCTGAACTCTAAGGCCAGAGCCTACTAGCCTCAGACCCTGCATAGGGGATCTCTTGTGAATAGTAATCACAAAGTCTGAATAGGTGCCTGCTTTGTCTTCCCTGCAAACCCGTCTAACCTTCTTTTGCTGAGGGTATGGATTTCACCCTAAATGTAAATGGATTATGTTTTGATGTTTCTCATTACCCATTCCTAGAGTGATTCCTTCTGTCTCGCATTATGGATTGTTGTCTTCTCCAGGGGACATGAGGCTTTCATGGAATGCGCAATGTTGTTTTCTACATCTGCTCACTCTACTAATGTTCTTTAACTGCATCTGCTGTGTATCATTTGAATTCAGGAGGAGAGAGAAACCAAACCAATAGGACATTATTGTAGGTGTGTAAAACAGGAATTTTACAAATCTTCAATTTGAACAATTTTCATTGACCTGCCCCTAGACTTCTGTAAAATTTCAATTGTAGAGTTTCTGATTTTCAGGGGGCTGTACTTCTCATCTGTCCTTCATCATGCTGCTGTCAATCAATTTACACCCACATTTAGTCCATCATCCCTCACCTTCATTAATATAATGACACATTTTGGATGTTACTTGATTGCAAGAATAGTCATCCCAGGGTGTATTAACCTTGAAGTCAAAGATGTTGATAGAAAAAATTATTCTGAGGCTGAAGGTAGAAGTGTGCAAAAGCCTTGCAACAAGAAGTATCTAATGTCAGTGAACTACTGTCTCACTGGGGTGACCTTGGGTGAACCATTGCCTTCTTGTGCCTCCTTCAGCCCAGCTGAAAGACTGGGTGAAAACAAGAACATGCTAAAAAACCAGGG